>NC_090728.1:196767200-196834700 GCF_036898095.1 Palaemon carinicauda
CAATTAATTGCAGTATTGTAATACTGTACTTAGGGCGATTAATGTATTCATTAATTTTTATTTTAGAATTATACCCTGGATAGGTATCGTTATTTGACCACCTTAATTAGGTACTGATGGGTCGACCACGACCCGAGGTCACAAAAAAATTCATAGAAAATTCATTCACAAAGCAATTCACAACATTTTACTATTAAAATAAAAATTCAACGAATATTCTATTCATCAAAAAAAATAAATGAAAGTAAAGTCCAAAAAATTATTTATTACAAATAAATTAGAAAAATAAGTATGAAAAAAAATGACTTTGCAAAAAAAAAATCACCTAAAATCCAAATATGGAAATAAGCTAAAACTTTTAAGCACTTATTCTACGATACTTAAACACCATTTTCTGATATCCAGAGGGGTGAGGAGCCACAAGGGAACGTTTCCTGAAAGGAGAAAAATAATGTAATTTTTTTTTGGCTAAAAAAATCTATCCTCTTTTCAAAATTTTTTGGGGTAGGTAAATTACATAGTCAATGGCTGAAATTTTTACAGGATATTGTATTATTATCGTACAACAAAAATTTGTAAAAGAATCTGCACTTGGATATTATTTAGTTTTATGAAAATGAGAATTTATTTATTTTTTCTTCGGATTTTATTTTGAATTTTTTAATAAATAAAATTCTTATATCCATTTCTGAGCATGGTTACTATGCATGAAAATATCAGAAATTTTATTAAAAAGAGGAATACACAGAGCTATGCCTGCTTGTGTAGGATATGCTCAAAAATGGCCGCCAACCACACCACCTTGGAAGGTCAAATCTGCTACCTGAAATGGAGAAAGATATGTCAATATCAGCGAGTCATTTACTTATATAATTGTTCGAGGATTTATATAAAAATATTATGGTAGCTAGAATGAAGTTTATAGATTAGTTGGCAATTAAAAAAAATAAAATAATTATCATAATAAAGGTACATACTTACAAAATCGGGAGAAATTATAAGATATTTTATAAAAACATAAGGTGTAGAAGACATTCACAAACACTTTACAACAGTCCTTTTTTATACACTCCTAAACACTACTGCACATTCGATAATTATATAAAAATTTGATACTACACAACTTACCTTAATGAGGTATTGCTGGGTCGAGGTCGACCCGAGTGTATCTCAGAAATAGCACAAGGAAAAGACCTGGGATGAAATACGTCCTCACCCGACTGCTGCGCACACGGAACTGAGGTCTCGCAGGTCGATATCACTCACAACCAATATGGATGAAAAATTATGGCCAAAAAACGTGTTTTTTTTCTTAACCTCAGGTCGTATACGACCCACCACACCTATCCAGGGTCTCTATACTGTATAGGTGTCATTTGGAGATTCCTTTTGAATAGGTAGAATAAATGTGTTCATATTACTCTGATTATTTCAGGTCGCCTATTGTTAAAATAATAATAGGATAATTGATATAAATTTTGTAGTTCTTTTGTTTACATTTATCTAACAGCACTTTAAAAAGATTTAGATAAATAATGAAGTAAATTTGAAGTATTAAGTGACTTATTTATTGTTTTACCAGCAATTTTGGGTTACTCTTATGGGTTTAAGGGAAGGGTGTCTTAGTGTTTTTTTTTTTATGGTTTAATTCAGGTTCAGTCATTCATTTTTTTTTGTGTTAGGTTGCATGTTTGTGAGCTAGTTAATGACGTATCATGTAGGATACTAATGGAAAATATAGACGAGAGATGTAATAGAACTTGTTACAGTAATGACACTGTAAGGACAGTGAGACAAGCGTCACCAAGATCAAGTGATACTTTATTCAAATGTGCGTGGGAGTATATTACAAGGTGCGGACGGAAAGGTAGGATGGCGCTGGCGCCAAATCAGATTGAATTGCCCGCCAAAATATATGTGTTTTCTTACACTTACAAATATACGAATTATGAGTTAACCGAAACATGTAATGAAATAATACATATGTCAAAATGTAGCTCTGATAGAGCGGAATACATATGCATGGGAAACCACGGTGTGGCAAAAGGAGAATTCAAATAAATAAACAGTTTGTTGATTTTCTGGATGACGAAGGGAGCGGTGTCCTTAGAAGTACTCCCCCCCCAAGATATCGGGCAGCTTAGAGGGCTGATGATCAATCTTTGTATCTTTTCGGGCGTCGGAGGGTTCCTCTTGTTTTTGAACGGAGGGGCGCGCCGGCGGTCGGCGTAAGGATCTCTTCCTCTTGTTGTCGTTTGATGATTTTTCTTTCGTTGGGCGCCTTGTTTTGAGGTGGCACTCTGGATCTGCCAGGTCCGGCGGAGGCGGTGTCGCTTCCTTCGAGAAACGCTGGTTTCACGCGGTCTATTGAGACCCAGTCCTCTTGGCCATGGACGTCGAGAAGGAAGGCTTTCGTTGTCTTCTTAATTACTCGGTAGGGGCCTCGATAAGGTCTAGTTATTGGTTGTCAATGAGCGTCGACACGGACGAAAACGTACCCGCAGTCATCCAGGTTTTTTGGCTTGAAGTGCTTGGTTCTGTCCTGGTAAGTCTTGAGACATGGCCTGAACTTCCTGGCGATGTCCCTTAGGTGATCCAGCTGCGTATCGTCGGTTGATGAGGAAAAGAATTCGCCAGGAACTGCGAGCGCCTCCCCGTAAACCTTTTCGGCGGGCGAAGGTTCGCCGTCTGCGCGAGGGGCGGTGCGAAGGCCGAGGAGTACCCAAGGAAGTCGTGATTTCCGGTCCCCGTCGGTGCAGCTCGCCATCAGGGACGCCTTGAGGGCGCGGTGAGTTCTTTCGACCATGCCGTTTGCCGTGGGGTTGTATGCCGTGGTGCTGTGGAGCGTCGTCCCCATCAGGTTCGCCAAAGCGAGCCATATTTCTGAGAGGAAAGCGGGGCCTCTGTCTGTCGTGATGTCGTCAGGGACGCCAAACCTGCTCACCCAGCTTGACAGGAGGGCTTCGGCGCATGCTTGAGTCGTAGCATCGGTCATCGGCGATGCCTCCAACCAGCTCGTGGAGCGATCGATGATCGTAAGCAGGTAGCGAGCAGATCCAGAAGGGGCAATGGTCCCACGACGTCGATGTGTATGTGACAGAAACGTCTTTTTGGCTGGGGGAAATCCCCTACCCCCGATTCGGTGTGACGGCTGACTTTGCTTGACTGGCAGTTGATGCATGACTTCGCCCATTCCCGGGCGTCCTTTTTTTATCCCTGGCCAGACGAACTTTTCAGACAGAAGGCGAGTGGTGGTGCGTCCTGAGGGGTGTAAAAGTCCATGGATGATATCGAATATTTTCCTTCTGCAGGAGGCTGGTATCCAGGGGCGTGGGCGGCCGGTGCTGGTGTCGCAAAGAATAGTTACTCCTGCTGGTCCGAGGGGAATCGCACTTATCTTGAGCGCGGATGGCCCCGTCAGGTAATCCTGTGCTTCTCGGTCGGTGCGTTGTTCCGTTGCGAGATTGGCGTAGTCGATTCCTAGGTTGATTGCGTCAATTTCAATCCTTGAAAGGGCGTCCGCGACTGGGTTTTTCTTTCCTGCGACGTAACGTATGGTGCACCCGAATTCGGCGGTTGTTGTGAGATGACGTTGTTGTCGGGAGGACCATGCGTCTGTCGATTTCGTGAAAGCGTGAACGAGGGGTTGATGGTCCGTCGCGATTGTGAAGGGAGTGCCCTCCAAGATGTGCCTGAAGTGGCGGACGGCGAGGTAGACGGCGAGGAGTTCCCTATCGAAGGTGCTGTATCTTGTTTCGGCTGGTTTCATTTTCTTGCTGAAGAATGCCAGCGGTCGAGGAGAACCATCGACGAGTTGCTCAAGCACAGCCCCACAGGCGACGTTGCTGGCGTCGGTCGTTAGTCGCAGGGGCGCGTTGTCGTCGAAATGAGCCAGGGTGGTGGCATTCGCGAGGGCATCCTTCGTCCGGGCGAATGCCTGTTGCTGGGGCAAACCCCACTCGAGTTTTTTCGCTTTTCCTTTCAGGACGTTGTCGAGGGGTGACAGGGTTTGTGCGATGTTGGGGATGAAGCGCCTGTAGTAATTGACCATCCCCAGGAACTCCTGAAGTTGGCGGATGGTTGTAGGTATCGGGAACTTTCTGATGGCGTCGACTTTGGTTGTCATGGGTTTTACCCCGCACGAGGATACGCGGTGACCAAGGAAATCCACTCCTTCCGCACCGAACGTGCACTTGTCGAAACGTACGACCAGGCCGTTCTCCTGTAGGCGTTTGAGGACGGTGCAGACGTGCCTCCGGTGTTCCTCCTTAGTTTTCGAGAATATCAGGATGTCGTCGACGTAGTAGACGCAGAAAGGTAGGTCACCCAGAATGCTATCCATTAGTCGTTGGAAGCACGCCCCGGCGTTGCGTAGACCGAAGGTTGAGTATGCGAAGGTGTAGGATCTAAACGGCGTTACAATGGCAGTTTTCGGGATGTCTTCCGGAAATACGGGGACCTGGAAGTAAGACTTGAGGAGGTCCATCTTGGTAAAATACTTTGCGCCGAGCAACGCGTTCGTTAGGTCCTGCATGTTGGGCAGCGGGTAGTGATCGGGCGTTGTGATGAGGTTGAGGCGCCTGTAGTCGCCGCAAGGTCTCCAGGACCCGTCCGGCTTTATTTACCATGTGTAGGGGCGATGCCCAGGGGCTCGATGCTTTCTTACAGATACCTATGCATTCCATGTCATCGAAGGCGCGTTTGGCATCCTTCAGTTTCTGGGGCGGGAGGCGGTGGAATTTGGCGTGAGTAGGCGGTCCTGTCGTTGTTTTGTGGTGGTAGATCCCGTGCTTGGACGGGGAACCTGGCGAGTGTCGGAGCTCGGTCTTGAAAACCTCGGGAAATTCTTGTAGGAGGTCGGCGTAGGGGTGCGTCGTTACGGCGGATACGGACATTGTTGCAGGGCCGTATTCTAGGGCACTGGAGTGGCAGGTTCCTGTGTCAATGAGACGTTTGTTAGCGACATCGACGAGGAGTCCGTGGTGGGCGAGGAAATCCGCACCGAGGAGGGGGCGATTGACGTCAGCGATGGCGAAGGGCCAAGAATACGAACGGCCCATGATAGATATCTTGAGGGTCCTAATCCCATAGCACCGTATGGGAGATCCGTTGGCAGTGATGAGTGAGGGAGCATTTTTGTCGGGACCACGGTCTAGGTCGGACTTGGAAGGTGGGAACGTTGACTGCATTGCGTCGGTGTCTACCATGAGTCTATGGTTGGAAATGGTATCGAGGATATAGAAACCATTCTTGTTTTGGTTACCTGCGGCTGCGATGGTGGCAGGTGGATGCTTCTGGCGTCATCTTCTATGGAAACTGCATGGTGCTCTACATTTCTTGGCGTCGCTGCCGAACTGTTGGTGGTAGAAGCACAATGCTGGGTTAGTCCTAGGGTTCGGTCGTGTTGGTTGCGGCGGTTTCTTTCTTGATAGAACGTTGATCTCGTTGTCCTCAGGTGCCGTTGCCGAGGAGTCTATGGAAGAGCAGCTGCTGAAGGAGGAGAACGAAGGCGGTGCTGACGATGATGCTCCGAGGCGAGATGCTTTGGAGGCCTCGTGGAGCTTCTGAGCCTTTGACAGGAGTTCGTACATCGGGAGCGTGTCGGCGTCTGTCAATTGGGCCCTTATGTCCTGTGGTAGGCGTCGAAGAAAGATCTCGCGAGATAAGCTAATCTCACGTCGTCGGCCGTTGGTGTCTGTTTCGGGGAGCATAAGCAGGCCGGTTAACTCGTCCCACGCATCTACAGGAGAGGTGTCACCCATGGGCTTGCCGGCGAGGTCCAGGACTTTCTGTGCCCTTGCTGAGACGGAGAGGGAGTAGATACCGATGAGTTTCGTTCTCAGGTCGTCGTATGAAACTTGGCCGGCCTGGGCGTCGAGCAATGGGGAAATCTTGTCGAATACCTCTTCAGGTATGGAGGTGAGAACGATGTCAGCCTTGGCGCAGGAGTCTAGCGACGCGGAAGAGTACGTCTGCTCTCAGGAACCAGGAAGCGGTGTTGTGTTGAGAAAAGGGCGGCAGTTTGACTCTGGGCGTGGAGGCGAGGCCGTTGGGTGCGATGGGCGTGTTGCTTCCTGCATCGTGGCCAGACGACGAGTCGGCGAAGAGGCGAGAAGTTGATATGTCGGTTAAGCTCATCCTACTGCCTTACATGCACCGAAGTGTGGGAGAACCAAAGGCAGGCTCACGCCTAAGGTAACGGAGTATAGAGAAGGTAGCACGGCCGTAATAAGTCCGTTAATGGCAAAGCCAAAACCGCTGATGCTACTTTCAACTCCGGGGTCACCAGTTGTAAGAACAGTGAGACAAGCGTCACCAAGATCAACTGATACTTTATTCAAATGTGCGTGGGAGTACAGTGAACCCTCGTTTATAGTGGTAGATAGGTTCCAGACCCGGCCGCGATAGGTGAAAATCCGCGAAGTAGTGACACCATATTTACCTATTTATTCAACATGTATATTCAGACTTTTAAAACCTTCCCTTGTACGTAGTACTGTTAACAAACTACCCTTTAATGTACAGAACACTTAATGCATGTACTACAGTACCCTAAACTAAAACAGGCACAAAAATTAAAGGCGATTTTATATCATGCGTTTCCTAAACACGCTAAAAAGCACGATAAAAAATGGCAACCAATGTTTTGTTTACGTTTATCTCTGATCATAATGAAGAAACAAACTGGAGGTAGAGCTTTGCTTATTACCCAGACATATTTCCCATACTTTTCCCTTAGAACTACATCACATCTTCCTACTTTAGATATATATATATATATATATATATATATATATATATATATATATATATATATATATATATATATATATATACTGTATATATGTGGGTTATGGAAAAAATCCGCGAAGTGGTGAATCCGCGATGGTCGAACCGCGAAGTAGCGAGGGCTCACTGTATATTACAAGGTGCGGACGGAAAGGTAGGATGGCGCTGGCGCCAAATCAGATTGAATTGCCCGCCAAAATATATGTTTTCTTACACTTACAAATATACGAATTATGAGTTAACAGAAACATGTAATGAAATAATACATATGTCAAAATGTAGCTCTGATAGAGCGGAATACATATACATGGGAAACCACGGTGTGGCGAAAGGAGAATTCAAATAAATAAAGTTTGTTGATTTCCTGGACGACAAAGGGAGCGGTGTCCTTACAACACAAAATAAGAAATTATTTCATTCCAGAGTGGCTTTTGTTTCGGGAAAACTTTGTATCATGGGGCATGTTTTATATGTAAATCGCTTAATGCGTTCCAAACCTTACACAAACACCACATTGAATTTCATAATACAGCAAAGCTATAGCCACAACGAAATACTGTACAGGTAAATACATTTGAATCATTCAATATACCTAACCTAACTGTTAATACCTGTAAATCAAATACTTATCAGAACATAATTTAATAATAAATGGAAAATAATACAACACATACAGTACAATACTGTACAGTACATATACTAAATATACAGTACCATATGTACTGTACTCTGATTATACTGCAGTTACCTTTTCTATAGAGAAGTACATTTTCTATTATGTAAAAGCAATCCATTTTCTTCAAGTGACTCATATATTTTGAATGGGTAACTAGTTTATTATTGGCTTGGCTGGTGAATATCTTTTTGTATCATGAAAATTTTTTCGTAACATGAGGCGAAAAAATCTTTGCATCTCCTTTCGCATTACGAAAATTTTGAATGCTGATACATTTGTCTCAAGAGGTATCACTGCACTATGGACGTGAGATTTGTTTTGTGATCTAGTTGGGTAATTCTGAGGGAAGGTTGACTATGCTGATTGGAATCTCCAGTGGTTGTTCAAGTAATGTGTGACCTCTGAGCCTTCCTCTGCTAAGCATAAACAGGGTTAGTATTCTCAAAGTTATCTTCAAAGCAGATTTATATTAAGAAATGTTAAACTTTGTTTAGAAATGTTGTTTTCCTTTTTAATGAGATTCTGTAAGTATGTGAAATTTATTATCTTCAGTAGATAACTCATATTAAGAAATGTTTACCTTTTTTCTTTTTTGAATTTAGGTTTCTTTTGAAATCAGATTCCATAAGTATGTGATATGGGTCAATTATTTACATACTAAATTACATAGCTTTATGAACTTTTATCATTTGTTATTTACCAAGACTTATAACTTTAATTAATGTGGTCCCAAAACCTTTGAAAAGATAGAAGGAATGACACTTGTCTTAAACGGCAATTACTTTGAAAAACAATTTCAGTAAAACTTACATAAAAAAGCTAAGTATATTTAACTGGTATTTTATTGCTGATATATTCTTAGTAGGATCATTATGATTATTTGAGATCAGATTGCTTAAAAGTTTGACATCAATGTTTTATAGCTAAACAGTTCAAGATACAATTACAGAAGACAATGTCAGAAATTAAAGTTAACATGCGCTAAAGTAATAATTAACATTTGCACACTATACATACACCTACTCATTTTAAGAAATATTGGTAAGAACTAAAAGGAAGGCTCACAAATTGAGATTTAAATGTACCATCTATGTGTTATACAAATTTCAATAGACATTTGTCATTCCCGAGTCAACTATTATATTAAGTTACATAATCCTCTGCTTGATTTTTTTATGAAGTCAATTTGTCCAGTTTTGTGCAATGACGTCCATAGGCAAGCTCTAACATTTGCATGCCAGCATTCAGTGCTGGAGTTAGCCTAAGTTTTAGGAAAAGTTCTTTGTTTTCTTCATCTCTGCACCAAGCAATTGCCACAAGGATGGAATATCAGGGCAGCTTTCAAATAAATATTTCTAGACTGGCGATGTAATTTTCATGGGGCAGCACTTCTACAGAGAGGCTGTGCATATTAGTTGGCAAGATTTTGTTTCTCCTTTCATGGCACAAAATAAGTGTGTTACAAAAGTTTTTCACAAAAGCGGTTGTAGCCTTAGCATCTTACAAATGGTTTGTAAATGCATGTTGTTAATGGAGCACTATTTGGGTAATAGTCCATGTGCTACTAAGATTCAGTAAGGCCTTGCTGTGTGCTGGATTGGCTTTGGCAAGTTTCAGACCAGCCAATTTTCTATTTCCAGCAAGAGCACTTATCTGTTTCATTTTTATCAATAGCATGAAGCCCAATAAGTGTTTGACATACTTTTCTAGGATATTGGCCACTTTGGTGACATTGCATACTTTATGCAGGTTTCTTTTCCACTCATGACATATGTGCCACAAACTAGTATGCATATTGGCTCCTTTGATATCTGCATACTTCATGCATTATGCAAGTTTCCATTTCACTTGCGACAGATGTGCCTGTAGTCACTTTCTAGATGACATGGGATGCCCCGATGGGCAGAATGAGCCTTTAGCTTTATGCTGATGCTCTCTGATGTTGGGGGCATTAGTCTATCTCAAATTTGCTATGGTAACCCAAGACTACTAGATATCGACAGCCACTGTAGGGTAACAGGCCATCAACTTTCTTCCATGAGAGTCTTGATAGTTTGGTGAAAGTCTTTTGCTCAGCAGGCTATTTTTCTCAGTATGTGATTTGTACAAATAGATTCTACTTATTCTCATATTTTTTAGCACATTCCTGGCCAGTAGAGGGTACTGCTGGCCTTTATCAAACAAAGTCTGTACCCAAACATCCCTGCCTGGTAGTCTGTTGGAGGGGGGTTGAGACCTGCTTAAGCTCGATAGTTTCTAATAGCATTTGACCTCGCCATCCTTGTGAGGCAAGGATGTGGTGTTTGGGGGAGCCTATAGGTCTGTCTGGTGAGTCATCAGCAGCCATAGCCTGGTCCTTCATGGTCCTAGCTTGATGTAGAAGGGTTTGGGTGTTGATCATGTATATTATGGCGATAGTGTATATTGGTCAGTCTTTAGGGCTTGCCATGTCCCATTTCCAAGCCATTCGTGGTCAAGATTTAAGCCTTTAAATACCATAATGGATTCTCTCTTGATCATCTTCTCATCAGGAACTACAACTCTTGTTGCATCTTAAAATTTTCTCAGGTTCTCAGGAGTTACAAATCTGTCGCCTAAAAAAATCACCATCTTGTTGGGTAGCCTTTAGTCAAATTATCACACAAGTGATAGCAGGGTTGTAAAATTTTTGACAATTTCCTAAATTCTCGACCATCCTTGTAGTATTATCTTTTCTAAATGTCTTCTAGGTGTATAACAGCCCCATCTCTGCCCGTTGCTCCAAGATTAAAGTTCAGATACTACTAGTTTATTGAGTATACCTGGAGGCCATTCACCATTTCCTCTTTGAAGGCTTTGGATAAAAGCTCTGGAGTGATCATCAGCAAGGGTGATTACCTTTCCAGGCTGCCAGCTGTGGTTATACTGGTACTTTTGCACACTAAATAGTACAGTATGAGGTTATTTAGTTTTTTTTCATGTCATGGATAGTGGTTTTGAGTGTATTAGCATATGGTATGTGGTAATATATGTGACAGGTGCAGCGGTGAATATTTTTCTGGTTGTACGTCACAGAAATTCTTTTCTTTTCTATTTTGGAATGGTGTCTCAGTTTCCAAGAGGGTTCTGCTTTCAAATACCATTGGCTTGCTTTCTTGGGAGATGGTTGCTCTAATGCCATAGTCTGATTTGTCACATGCAAATGTAAGCAGTTTAGCTGGGTCATTGTAGGGTAACAGTGAGAATTCGTCGAGCAGAGTCTTGATCATATCGAGGGCATCTCACTCTGTTGAGGATCAGCTGAAAAACTATTATTTTTCAGGAGATAGTGTATTATTATTATCATTATTATTACCAGCTAAGCTACAACCCTAGTTGGAAAAGTAAGATACTATAAGCCTAAGGGCTCCAAAAGGGAAAAATAGCCCAGCGAGGAAAGGAAATAAGGAAATAAACTATATCAGAAGTAAGGAACAAATAAAAAATAAAATATTTTATGAACAGTAACAACATTAAAACATAAAAAGACTTATGTCAGCCTGTTCAATATAAAAACATTTTCTGCAAGTTTGAACTTTTGAAGTTCTACAGATTCAACTAACCCGATTAGGAAGATCATTCCACAACTTGGTCACAGCTGGAATAAAACATCTAGAATACTGTGTAGTATTGAACCTTATGATGGAGAAGGCCTGACTAATAGAATTAACTGCATACCTAGTATTCTAGCGGGTGTTAGCCCATCTGATACATTGGGCAGGACCTTCTTGCCGTAGTATAGAATGTTGAGAAAGTGTCTTAATGTTGCTAAACTCTCAGGTGCTGGTATAGCAGTGATTGTTTTTCATTTTCTCAAAACCAACCTGGAGACTTTCGTTTGTCTTGTGTCCCATGAAGACTATACTGCTTTTTAAGTCTAATTTCTTCTTGTTGAGCTTAATACAGAAGATTCAACATCTGAGAGTCATAGTTGTCTTAAATTATGCTCTGAATTGTCCTTACCATGCACAATAATGTTATCACTGATGCAGATTACTCATGGTAGACCTTTTAAGGAGTTTATTGGACTTCTTTGCAATATCTGTGATGTTGCTCAAGCCAAATGGGAGCCTTGGTTACTAGTATTTCTCAAAGCAAATCCAGAAGGTTGTTAATTTACTGGCTTCCTCATCCAGCTCAACATGCTAGTACCCTGAGGAGAGATCAACTTTGGTGAAGATTTTACTGCCTGACCTCATGCAACACCTTTTTAAGGGTTTGAAGGGGTAGTTTTCTCTTTGCAGTACCTTGTTTAGCTTGTTGGGGTCAAGACAGATTCTGAAGTTCCCCGAATTTTATAGGCTATCACCATTTGACTGGCCCATAGTATAGATTATTCTATGGGGGTGAATCATCCTAGGTGGAAATGCCTCTCCAGTCGTCGTTTCAGTTTCAGATGCATGGCAAGAGAAACTTTCTGTCCGCCATAATGCTGGCTTAGACTAATTATTTTATTTTCAGAAGCTGAACATAAGCCGTTATTCCAAGCTCGCCATTAAATACATCTTTAAAGTGATCAGGGTTGACTGCAGATAGTTAAAGTTTATTTTTTGAGTATTTTCACCAAGTCTATTTCAATGCTAGTTTTCAATCTCAGCCTGTCACCACCTGTGTGTACGACACTGGATACTACTACTTAGTCTTTGGGCGGATCACTTTCATCTCAAAGTGTCCTTCAGGTTGATTCAACACCTGGTTCCACATCTTGAGAGTTCGGACAGGGTTAAAGCTTTCAAGCAAGAAAGAAAAGGAGAACATTTACATAAACTCTAGTTACAATATGAAAGTTTCTGCTTCCCTTAACTATCATCAGATATTTTATGGACTTTGGTGACATCTTTTCAACCTAGAAATACTTTTATTCCGTGACATTCATTCAGTTAAGTCATCAGAATTAGTTAGGGATTTGGTCTGCTTTTTTATGACAAGTCTTCTAGGCAACATTCCAGTTGTGGCCTTTGGACTTTGGTTGGTCATCAGGTTCAATAGAGTAAACATTACCTTTTAAGGTTTCTTTTCTGCAGGTTGATGCAGAGACTTAGAATATGTTCATCTGCCCACATTCTTCTTACTCTTTTCCCGAGACATTGCAGTTCTCTTTCACCATCTCTTGGATGAAGTTACAGAATTTGCATCGCAAAACTTTAGCACTCTTGCATCTGTTGTTGGACGAACTGTCAGCTTACCTCAGTGCCAAATTACTAGTTTGTGGCCTTGCTCCAGCATGGCATATATCAGTGCATTTCTTTATCGTAAGGCCTCTTACTTACAGTTGGTCTTCTCTGATTTCATTTATTTTGCACTCGTAGGACTATCCGGTTTCTTAATAAATTCTCAGGATGAAAGAAAATTTTCAAAGGTTTCACCATCTGTGTGATTTTGCTGCTGAAACAATAACTCTCATTAGTCTTTCACTTCCCCAATCACAAATTCCTCAAATTTAGCAATTTTCTCCTGGGTGTCTGCAGCTGTGGCAAACCTGAAACCACCCAGGAATGTAAAAGACTTCATCCCGAAGATACCTCTCCAAGGCAGTGACCTGAAGCTTTAGCAGCTTATTAGAAAGTCCAGACAGGACCTCGTAGTTTGACCCTCTTATTCTATCTTGTATTTCTCCACCTTGTTGTTCTCCTGAGTGAGGGGTGGGTGCAGGTTTCACATTCCTCATAATGTGTGCGGCATCAGCATCTTCTAGATCGTTAGACATGTTCAGTCATATCTTCAACAAGCGAGTATGTAAGACTGGCAAGTGCTTTGTGTTTAGCAGCAACAGAAGTTTTGTGTAGTGAAATACATAATTTTTCAAAGCCGCATGTTAATAGTATTTAGGCTTTGGAAACAAACCTACAGGAAAGTCAATGTAGTTTAATCCCATGTTATGTATTGTGCAATATAAATAATCAGTCTTCATGCATTCAGATGTGGATAGAACACAACTAGATGAATGTTTGAACTGCAGTTCATTAAATTTTAATACGCCGCATGTGGGATGCAGGAACACAGGGTTTTAGGTATCAGACTGTTGGTAGGTAGTGTATTCTATAGCATGATGGTCAGAACCATCGTAAATATGTACTTTTCTAGGGCTCATTAATCATGATTTCTGTCATCAATACACTAAAATAACATCTTTATATTCTCTAATTGTTGCTCTCCCGCGGCCATTATGGGTGCGTTGGTGTTGTAGTAGATGGACTAAAATCTTTGTTGATATTAAAATTCTACAAGATATACATGCTAGAACTGTGTATGTGCAGATGATATAAACAACATAACTACTGTATATTCACTGATCATCTTGGTTTGACTCTCCTGGTATCATAGATGCTGACTACATTGGTTGGATATAGAATTTTCAGCATGACCTATAGTAGTATCACTGAGCTGCAAAAAAGATCCCTTGAAACATAGGTCAGAATCCTATGTTCTTGGTTTTCCATAGTTGCATCCCATCTCTTATAATCTTGTCTGATCTCAGGTCAATACTCTTGTGGTTGCTCCTGTCTGATGCTTGCTTTTCTTCTCACAGAAAATGCAGATCACTCCTACTCTCGATGAATTTTAAAATCTTATATCATGTGTAGCATTCTGTGTCCAGTGCTAAAGTTATCTGTGCCATCAGAAGATGGTTTTTCTTGTAACAATAACTATCAATCAATCCTTTTTCATGGTGAAAAGACTGCAGGATGACAGATGGTAAACTGTTGGCACTTTATTTTCTTGTAAAATCTCTGTCCGGTGATCACCAGACTGAGTTTTTAGACCTCGTTAGTTCCTTTAGTGTCTGCAACCTAAATAACTTTGTAAGTTAAAGATTGGGGAGCCTATAAGTCTACCTACTGAGTCATCAGCAACTATTGTCTGGCCCTCCCTGGTCCTAGCTTGGGTGGAGAAGGGGTAAGGGTGCTAATCATATGTGTATTGGGTCAGTCTTTAGGGTATTGTCCTGCTTGCTAGGGCAATGTCACTGTCCCTTGCCTCTGCCATTCATGAATGGGCTTTAAAATGGCTAGAATTGGCTCAAAATTCTAATCTCGTGTCAAGTCCCTGGGTATGATGAGATTCCTAATGTTCATACCTTATTTCTATGAATAATGAATTTTGTGAGCCTTGGCATGCTTTATTGGTTCAATTCCATCCAAAACCTACACTCTTTCACCCTTGGCAACTTTTATTGTCACTAACATTAGGAGTTTCCCTGGGCTATCCATTTCTACTTTATACTGCTCAACACTATTGTACCCGAACAGCATTGGTGGCTCGTGTATAGGCACTGTGGAACTGCAGTACCCCCAATATTATTGATAACATTAATTTAATAATTTTTCTTTTAATTGTTTCTTCATACTTGAGCAATATATAATCCTTAATCTTATGTCAGTAGCCATCCTTCAGTTTATGAAAAAATACAAAAATCTTTATATGCTGCATGGTATTTGGCTGTTGTGCATATGCAAACTCAGGAAGCTGACTGCAAGGCTTTGGGAGAGAGTACACTGTCGCTCCCGCAATGCAGCTCGATCTTGGCGTGATGTTGGGGGTTAGTTATTGTGTGTTTACTTCACATATGTTATGCTAGAAGATCGTGTACCATATTCTTGAATATGATAAAGAGTAAAGTTAGGTTATTATCCTACTTCCACCTATTCTATTAGATTATTTTTTTCCGTTCTTTTACCATTTTTTCCGTTCTCATGGCAATTCCCATGACTACATCAGAAGCAGAAAGTTGCTTTTTGACACCGAAAATAACAAAAACTTTTCTAAGATGCAGTATGAATTCGGAAATATTAAATGTACTAGTAGGCTGTAGTGCTTTCAATGGAGAAAAATTTCCTCATTTGTCATCCGGAGATCAAGGAAAAATTTATTGATCTTTTTTTTTTTGCACAAAATGAAAAAAGAAAAATGGATTTCACTTGCAAATTATTATTATTATTATTATTATTATTATTATTATTATTATTATTATTATTATTATTATTATTATTAGTACAAGCTAAGCTACAAACTAGTTGGAAAAGCATGATGCTATAAGTCCAAGAGCTCCAACAAGTAAAATTAGCTCAGAGAAGGAAAGGAAACAAGGAAATAAATAAGTTACAAGAGATGTAATGAACCATCAAAATAGAGTAATTTAAGAACAGCAACAACATCACATTGGATCTTTCATGTATATACTATAGAAACTTCAAAAAAGCACTAAGAGCAAGAGAAGCAAGATAGAATTCCATGCTCAAGTGTACCCTCAAGCAAGAGAACTCTGACCCAAGACAGTGGAAGACCATGGTACTGAGGCTATGGCACTACCCAAGACTAGAGAACAGTGATTTGATTTTGGAGTGCCCTTTTCTTATAAAAGCTGCTTACCATGTTAGTATTATTACTATCATTACTAGCTAAGCTACAACCCTAGTTGGAAGAGCAAGATGCTCTTAGCGCAAGGGCTCCAAGAGGCAAAATTAGCCCAGTGAGGAAAGGACATAAGGAAATAGATAAATTATCTGAGAAATAATGAACAGGTAAAATAAAATATTTTAAAAACAGTAACCACATCAAAAGAGATATTTCATAAATAGACTACAAAAAGACTTATGTCAGCCTGTTCATCATAAAAATATTTGCTGCAAGTTTGAACCATTGAATTCTTATCGATTCAACTACCCAATCAGGAAGATCATTCCACAACTTTGTCACATCTGGAATAAAACTTCTAGAATACTGTGTAGTATTGAGCCTCACGATGGAGAAGGCCTGACTATTGGAATTAACTGCATGCCTAGAAATATAAACAGGATGGAACTGTCCGGGATGATCAGGATTATGAAAAACTTTATGCAACATGCATAACAAATTAATTGAACAACGGTGCCAGAGGCTAATATCTTGATGAGGAATAAGAAATTTAATAGACCGTAAGTACCTGTCGAACAAATCAAGATGAGAGTCAGCAGTTGAAGACCAGGCATGAGAACAATACTCGAAACAATTTAGAATGAAAGAATTAAAACACTTCTTCAGAATAGATTGATGACCGAAAATCTTAAAAGACTTTCTCAGTTAGCCAATTTTTTGTGCAATTGAAGCAGACACAGACCTAATGTGTTTCTCAAAAGTAAATTTGCTGTCGAGAATTACACCTAGATTGTTATCAGAGTCATACAGAGTTAAAGAAACATTATCAATGATGAGATCCGAATGTTGAGAAGCCACTGTCCTTGACCTACTTACAATCAAACTTTGAGTTTTATCTGGATTCAACTTCATGCCCCATAATTTGCACCATGCTCTAATTTTAGCTAGATCTCCATTAAGGGATTCAGCAACCCCAGATCTACATTCAGGAGATGGAATTTATGCATATAGTGAAGCATCATCTGTATATGCAACAAACTTGTTTTCTAGGCCAAACCACATGTCATGTGTATATAGTATGGAAAGTAGGGGGCCAAGAACACTACCATGAAGAACACCAGATATCACATTCTTATTCTCACTATGGTGCTCATCAACAACAAATCTTTACTTAAAAATTTGATAATAATGCTAAGAAACAAACCACCCACTCCAAACTAGTTTGAGTTTGAAAACAAGGACCTCATGATTAACACAGTCAAAGGCAGCACTAAAATCAAGGTCAATCATATGAACATCCTGACCACAATAAAGAGATTTCTATATAGCATTGGAGACTGTAAGAAGGTCATCACATGCTCCAAGGCCTTTACAGAGACCAAATTTCAAACTTGGTTTCTAATATGAGGCACTCTTCTGAGCTCCTTATAACTGGTTTTAAGAAGACAATAATGTTGAAACGTGATGCCATCCCTAGGGCCAGGGGAATGGAGGTGTATATTAGGACTGAGTACCCTGCTTCTCATAAGTACTGCTATTAATGTGGATGTCATGAGATTCAGGTAATAAAAGTTTGTGGCATGCATAACAACTTTTATTTGTGTTCGATCCACCGGAATCCAGACATGATTGATTCTATCTTCAATTGTCTTCTTACCATTATGGCTAAGATACAAGAAGATGATAGAAAGGCTTCTTTTGTCTTTGTTGGTAATTTTAATGCTCACCATAGGGAGTGGTTCTATCTTTCCTACCTATTTTCATGGGATAAGAGCTTTAGACTTTGCCTCTGAATCAGGCTGTGTGCAAATAATAAATGAAGCTACTCACAGGTCTGGTAATTGCTTGGACCTCGTATACACTGATTCCCCTGGTGTTATAATTAGTAAGGTTGGTTCTCCAGTCGGGACATCTGATCATGCCTTGATTTCATTAGTAGTGAAGACTGAGCAGCCTGTCCCTGATGTATCATACTCTTGTAAAATTTATAAGAAATCCTAAGCAGACTGGAATAGGATTTTGCATGATCTTTTGTGCTTGAATTGGTCAAATTTATATAGTAGTGTAGATCCTGTTGTCCCTTTGAATTTGAATCTAGTCAACATAATTGATAGGCTTATACCTTCTCGTGTGCTAAGGTACCGAGTGAAGGACAAACCGTAGTTCAATGATGATTGTAGACGTGCTTATTTGGAGAAGTAGGAGGCCTATCATCTTTGGAAGGGTAACAAATCAGATTTGACTTGGAATAGCTATACTCAGCTTCGAGCTTTTGCTCAGAGTTTATGCCTCAACTGAAAAAGAATACAATTTAACATAAAAGAAACCCTTTCTGGTACAACTCAGGAACATAAATGGTAGTCTACCCTTAAATCTGCACTCTTTGGTGTTGATGCCAAAGATCCTCCTTTACTTAAAGCAGATGGCTCAGTCACTCACCTTTTTGGCTGATGTTTTGATAGTAAACAGAGTAATGAAAAACTTGAACTTCCTCATTCCTGTTTTTCTCAGGCTAAACTAACTAGTTTAGATTTTCAATCTCGTGAAATTAAAGCTCTGTTGATAGACCTTGATGCTTATGTAGATGTAGACCCAAATGGTATTTTTCCTTTGTTTTTTTATAAAAACAGCAGATTTCTTAGCTCCAAAATTATCTGTTATTTTGCGCAAGTTAGCAAGAAGAGGAGCTTTTAGCACTTGTTGGAGAATTGGTAATGTTACCCCTCTATGTAAATGTGTTTGTTGTAGCTCAAGTCCCACTGATTACCGCCCAATTTCCGTAACTCCCATATTATCTAAAGTTTTTGAACGTCTTCTGGCAAAACGTCTTTATAGGTGTGCTGAAGGTAATCATCTATTCCCTAGTTTGCAATTTGGTTTTCATAAAGGCCTTGGAGCATGTGATGCCCTTCTTACAATCTCCAATGCTGTACAGAAATCCCTTGATTTAGTGCTGCCTTTGACCGTGTTAATCATGAGCACTTGTTTTCAAACTGAAACAGTTGAGAGTGGGTGGGTAGTTTCTTAGCATTATTATTGATTTTTTAAGTAATAGATCTCAAAGAGTTGTTTTTGATGGGCACCATTAGTGATTATAGGAATGTGACATCTGGTGTTCCTCAGGGTAGTGTTCTTGGCCCATTACTTTTCATTCTATATACACATGACATATGGTTTGGCCTAGAACACAGGCTTTTTGCATATGCAGATGATGCTACTCTCTTTGCATTAATTCCATCTCCTGAATGTAGATCTGGGGCTAGTCAATCCCTTAATAGAGATTTAGCTAAAATTAGTGCATAGTGCAAATTATGGGGTATGAAGTTAAATCCTAACAAAATTCAAAGTATGATTGTAAGTAGGTCAAGTACGGTGGCTCCTCAACATCCGGATCTCGGTATTGATAATGTTTCTTTAAATTTGTATGACTCTTTTAAAATTTTAGGTGTGATTCTTGACAGCAAATTTACTATTGAGAAACACATTAGGTCTGTGTCTTCTTCAATTGCACAATAAATTGGCTTATAGAGAAAGCCTTTTAAGATTTTCGGTGATCAATCTATGCTGAAGAAGTTTTTTAATTCATTCATTCTACCTTGTTTCGAGTATTGTTCTCCTGTATGGTCTTCAGCTGCTGATTGTCATCTTAATACGTTGGACAGAAACTTACGGTCTATTGAATTTCTTATTCCTGATCTAGATATTAATCTTTGGCACCGTCGTTCAATTAGTTCATTTTGCATGTTGCATAAGATTTTTCATTACTCTGACCATCCTTTACATTCAGATCTCCCTGGACAATTCTGTCCTGTTCGTAATACTAGGTAGGCAGTTAATTCTAACAGCCAGGCCTTCTACATCGTGAGGCTCAATACTACACAGTATTCTAGAAGTTTTATTCCAGCTGTTAGCAAGTTGTGGAATGATCTTCGTAATCAGGTAGTTGATTCAATAGAACTTCAAAAGTTCAAAGTTGGAGCAAATGTTTTTATAGTTGACCAGGCTGACATGAGTTTTTTCATAGTTTATATATGACATATCTGTTTTGACGATGTTACTGATTTTAGAATGATTATTGTTAATTTGTTCTCATCATTTATTTATTTCCTTATTTCCTTTACTCACTGGGCTATTTTTCCTTATTGGAGCCCTTAGGCTTATAGCATCTTGCTTTTCCAACTAGGGTTCTAGCTTGGCTAGTAATAATAATAATAATATGTTCACCTCCATCAAACCTAATAAGACGTTTTGCCATAAGACGTTTAAAAACTTTATATAATAGGGAAGTTATGGAAATTGGTCGGTAATCAGTTGGGCTTGAGCTACCACAAACACATTAACATAGTGGAGTAACATTACCAATTCTCCAACTAGTACTAAAAGCTCCTCTTCTTGCTAACTTGTGGAGTTGTACCAAGAAGGGTTTCTTTCATGGTTAAATTGCTTTCCTTTTCAGTTGAAGCATAAACTCTCTGAGCAAATGCTCTAGGCTGCATATAGTTATTCCAAGTCAAATCTGATCTGTTACCCTTCCAAAGATGATAGGACTCTTGCTTCTCCAAATAAGCATGTCTACAATCACCACTGAACCAGGGTTTGTCCTTCACTCGGTACCTTAGCAGAGGAGAAGGGATATGCCTGTCAATTATGTTGACTAGATTCCCATTCAAAGAGACAACAAGATCAACAGTACTATACAATTGTGACGAATTCTAGCCCAAAAGATCACTCAAAATCTCATTCCAGTCTGCTTGAGATCTCATATAAATCTTATATGAGTTTGATGTATTATGGACGGGCTGCTCAGTCTTCACTACTAATGAATTCAAGGCATGAACAGATGTCCCAACTGGAGAACCAACCTTACTTGTTATTACACCAGGGGAGTCGGTGTATATGAGGTCCAAGCAGTTACCAGACCTGTGAGTAGCTTCACTTATGATTTACTCACAGCCTGATTCAGAGGTAAAATTTAAAGCTCTTAAGCCATGACAATTGGTAGGAGAAACAGAATTTAACCACTCCCTATGGTGAGCATTGAAATCACCAACAAAGGCGAAAGAGGCCTTTCTATCATCTTCTTGTATCTTGGCCATAGTGGTAAGAGGACAATCAAAGATAGAATCATTCATGTCTGGATTCCGGTAGATCGAACACAAATAAAAGTTGTTATGCCTGCCACAAACTTTTATTACCTGAATCTCGTGACATCGATATTAATAGCAGTACTTATGAGAAGCAGGGTATTCAGTCCTAGCATACACTGCCATTCCCCTGGCCCTAGGAATGGCATCCTATTTCAAAATTATTGGCTTCTTAAAACCAGCTATAAGGAGCTCAGAAGAGTGCCTCATATTAGAAACCAAAGTTTTTGAGCATATAAGAATATCATACTGTCTGGATTCCCCTGGCCCTAGGAATGGCATCCTGTTTCAAAATTATTGGCTTCTTAAAACCAGTTATAAGGAGCTCAGATGAGTGCCTCATATTAGAAACCAAAGTTTTTGAGCATATAGGAATATCATACTGTCAGGATGCAACTATAAGGTCTTGAATATTTGCATGAAGACCTCAAATATAGCAGTACAGTAGTCGACATTGACAAAATCTAGGACGTACTGATCCCGGATTTTGCTCAATGTCTATTCTACCTTTACCAAGAGGAAAGTAGCCACTGAACAGTTAGTGCAGTAGTTAACCCCTTGAGCAAAGAATTTTTTGGTAATCTCAGTATTGTTAGGTGTATGAGGAGAAAGGAAAAAGTGGAAAGAATATTCCAGACTTTGGTGTATGTGTTGGCAAAGGAAAAATGAGCTATAACCAGAAAGAGGGATCCAGTGTATCACCGTCTGGCCAGTCAAAGGACCCAGTAATTCTCTAGCTGTAGTATCTCAACAGGGGGCTAAAATGATAGATCAAGCTTGAACTGTAACATTTTAAGTTATAGTAAGTAAAAGAAAATTAATTTTGTTCTTTTAGAATTCTATCGAGTTTATTAATAGATTTTCTTATACTTGTTTGTTTCCCTTACACAATATTAAAACAAAGGCTACACATTTTCTGGAGCAGCACCCCCACTAATTTTAGTCATGACCTGCCAGTGCTGAACAGCCAAATGTATATTAGCTTCACCAATTTTAAATGTAACCTTTTTATAACTTGAGTCATGTGAAAGGCATACTTGTAAGCATACTTTTATACTTTTTTTCTTTGACATCAGCTATATGCATATATGTAGTAAAGGCAATTGTGAGAATTAAGAATAGCACCCTCGTAAAGCTAAGAAAAACAATAAAATGATGAAGACACTATTACTAATAACAAGTGACATGCATAGATGTAATAATTTTGAATTTAATTAGTGATAATATTAGAATAAATAACAAGGGACATGTATAAATGTGATCATTTTAAATAGAATTAGTGATGATTTTAGAATAGTGCATTCTATTGATGAATTTTAAGTGTAAGCTAAGTATTAAATCTAAATTAACAGTCTTTTTCATGTTTTATTCCAGAGCTTCAAAGAAATTTTGGGTGGAAAGCACGACAACCTTCCTGAGGCTGCTTTTTATATGGTGGGTGACATCACAGAAGTGCAGACAAAAGCAGACCAGCTTTCACAGTAAACAAACTTTACTGTAATTGAGTTGGATCTAGGTTGTATGGTTATTCAAGAAGACTACTGTGATTCTCTTGTGTCTCTTATCCAGATTACAGAAACAAACATGTTAGGTAATAGAATTTACTGGCGCTTAGTTTGAGCTATTGAGGTGAGAGATTTAAAAACTACAGTTCACTAATTTTATAGATAATTCTTGACATTTTAAACTAGTGGATGATTAAAAAAGGGGAGAGAAAGGAAATACAGAGGTAGACCATTTCATACAGGTGATATTCTTCATGAAAATGCGTTCATACTTTTTCATCCCAAGGGAAGTATAGTATTAAAGGAACAAGGATTTTAGAGAAAGGATTTCTGAAATAATTCAGGCTGTTAGCGACTGCAAAGTTTGTATTTGTACCAGGTTGATGAAATGTAGGTGGATGTTGAAAATGAGGTGTCAAATATGTATAAGTACAAGATTTTTGTGTCTGTATGTTGGAAAGATATACAGTAAGTAGTTTGTACAGTAGATAACATATTCACTTTGCAGTGAGTAATTAGTCAACAATTGTAAATACAGTAAAAATGTAATGAGTTACGCACATTGAACTTCAGAACAGTCCTGGGACAGTTAGCGGCAGCTGTGGAGATTATCATTTCAAATACTCTTTTCCTATCGCAGGTAGTTCAGGCAATGACTATCCTATCACAGGTAGTTCAGGCAATGACTATCATATAGAATTTTAATTCTTGGTCTTGGTATACTTGTTTATTTTACTAGTTTTATAGGAGTTTTGATTATTTAGTTTCCTTGCATTCTTATATAATTTTAATAGGACCATTTGTAGATATTTTTCAGCTTACTAGTTTGGTGCTTTTTATTGTAGTAAAACAAAAACAGTTGTATTTGGGATACTTTGATTAACTCATCTAGTTTGTATTTTGGTTGTTAGAAGACCATTGAAGTTAGTGATGTAAGTTCCTAATTTTCTTCACGAAATTATCAGGCTGTCAGTAATATATATCTCAGGGATAAATATACTTTGTAGATATGGATGTATTTACATAAAGTTTGTACCTTTTCTTATCTCAAAAGGAATGTTTGTACTTGGCAAAATTCTTTTACTAAAGAATTGAGAAAGATTTCAAGTTAACATTCTGTGAAAATATAAATTTGGCAGAAAGTATGCTATCAATTGATTTTGGGGGCTATTAAAGTAAGTTTGGATTTAGTCTTGGAATAAAAAGCAGAATATATCACATTTTTTCATTTACTGTGCAGTCCATAGAATATTGAATGGATGGTGGATAAATTATCTAAGTTATATGTTAATTTGTAACTGTAAAATTGTTTCTGTTTCTTTGTGTACTATTGCATCAACCAGTCTTTAGGAATTTGGGCATAATTCAATCTAGCCAATAGAGGCAAGGTTCTTTGCATGTTGTACCTTACAATATAGCTTTATGGAAAGACAAGTATGAAATCTTCATCCTGGAGCTAGTTGTTTGAAATATCTTGTTCTTCACTTTTCTGGCTAAACATTTGTAAAATGTATTAAACAGTTAGAATAGAATATCAGAATGTGTAGAGTAAAGTGATTAATGTTCTTTTCATCTTTATAACATTTTTTTAGTTTTACTTCACAAGACTTTTTAAACATTATTGTTGTAGGCATTAGCCAATTGCTGCATGAAAATTCATTGTTTGAACCAAGTGGTCTGGTTAAGCCACATTGATTGCAATAAAAGAAAACCAAACTGTAAATGTACAACTACGTCCACAACAGTGCAATTTATGGTCATCAGTCAGTACCATTGCCAGTTTAAGTATTGCATTGCATTCCAAGGTTCACATATATACTACTGATAATGCAACAGTTTTCTTGGTTTCATTTCATACATATAACTTGTGAAAAATACATCACTCAAATGTTTTATAGATCAAATTTATTATGTATTTTTATAGAGATTTGATACCATAAAACATTTTCTGAAAATATAATAAGACTGAGAAATATCTTTCATTTTCCTAGAATTGATTACTGTATTTGTATTTTTGTCAATAAAAATTGTTATATTGCTTACTTGTATACTTAATAGTCAACAGCTACTGTATTTATTTGGGTGAACTAGTTAAGGTAATTCAAGGTAATTACACATGAGAGGATCAGCCTTTATTCTTGTTAGTTAATGGAAGAAATTGGAGGTAAATATATATTTCGTCATGTTTTATTTTTTTCCGAGCTACAAATACAGTAATGTAATTTGGATTATCCTTCATTTTTAGGATAAATATCAGTCAAATGTAAAACCTATTATTATTATTATTATTATTATTATTATTATTATTACCTGCTAAACGAAAACCCTAGTTGGAAAAGCAAGATGCTATAACCCCAGGGGCTCCTACAGGGAAAATAGCCCAATAAGGAAAAGAAACGGGGAAAAATAAAATATTTTAAGAAGAGTAACATTAAAATAAACATCTCTTATATAAACTATAAAAACTTTATCAAAATTAGAGGAAGCGAAATAAGATTGAATAGTGTGCCCGAGTGTACCCTCAAGCAAGAGAACTCTAACCCAAGACAGTGGAAAACCACGGTACAGTATAGAGGTTATGGCACTACCTAGGACTAAAGAGCAATGGTTTGTTTTTGGAGTGTCCTACTCCTAGAAGAGATACTTGCCCTAGCTAAAGAGTCTCTCATACCCTTGCTAAGAGAAAAGTGGCCTCTGAATAATTACAGTGCAGTAGCCCTTTGGGTGTAGAAGAATTGTTTGGTAATCTCAGTGTTGTCAGGTGTATGCAGACAAAAGAATATGCTAAGAATAGGCCGGACTATTCGGTGTGTGTACGTGTAGGCAAAGGGAAAATGAATCGTAACCAAAGGGAAGGAATCAATATAGTACTGTCTGGCCCGTCAAAGTATCCCATAACTCTCTAGCGGTAGTATCTCAACAGGTGGTTGGTGCCCTGGCCAACCTACTACCTATAATTAGCTCAATTAATTAAAGAGGTATTTGTAATACGATGAACACTTCTATGAAAGACTCCATAAAAAATAGAATGGAAAACCCTGTTTTCTATGCGTCCTGAAGACCGGGCAAACGAAATCTACAGTGTTTTGAATGTGTTTTATTACTCTTATTCGGTTTTGATTATGGTAAGTATTTTTTTATTACGACGACTTTTTTGGGCCTAAGCCATGTCGTCCTGATGGAAGCTTCCTATAGACAGCTTTTTAAGGGATATTTGGGTACAGTGATACTCCCAGAGAATTGACCATAGGTCTCCAGAATTCTAACTCCTGGCGCGAGTATCCTTAAAATTTTCTTAAGGATATTGCATAATATCAGGGGACGTATATCTTGATACGACACATGGCAATCTTCACCCCGAATAGCATTTTTGCTTCGAGGGGGAAGAGTGGCAAAACTGAAGGGAGCCGTTATCAAGGTTACCCTTTCTCCCCTACTATTACGAGGCTCCTAGATGGCGCTCATTCTTATTTTGGTAGCAATTTCGCACGGTGTTCTCCCTGTTCAATCTAGCATTCTAGATCGTTTCTTTAGAGGATTTATCATGCATTCTCCTGCATCTTATGCCTCTGGAAAGGAGGAGCCCAAAATGAAGTGCGAGTGATGTACTGCAACCACAAGAGTAGGAACTTTTGTGGTCACACTATGTGCAGGACTCATGCCACCTGCGCCATTGCCACTGAAACCTTGCGGTACTGGGACCGCCAGGACTGCAACGTCTGCTCGGCCATGGTGGTCGAAGGTTTCAATGACCCCAAGTCATCGGAGTCGAGGGATGCAGAACGAGAAAAGCTGCGCAAGTGGGTACGAGCGTCCCAGAAGAACTCTCTGGGGCCGTATCTGCCCAACAACAGGATGCAAAGCTTGCTGTTCCCTAAGGTCGGTAATGAAGCTGTCGTGCCCCAAATACGACCTGGACCTCCCTGCGTCCAGATTGCAATCGAGGCGGACGTCAGTGAGGCGATGCAAGGCATGGACATCCACCAGGAGGAAAGGATGTCTGAGGTGTCTACAAACACTGAGAAGGATCTCCTTAGGGATGATCCCGAGGAAGAGTCTACTCTACCTCCCGAAGGAGAAGAAGAAGTTGAGTCGTCGGAAGTGGGGGAATCCCTTCCACCCGTGCCGGCAATAGAGCCAACACCATCTACGTCTTCAGCTCCTACCCCTCCATTGGATGCCATGAGCCAGACAGTTTTGGCTCATATCACTACACTAATGGAGAATCTTCGCAAACAAGGCGAAGCAAGGGAAGCGAAGCTCGAAAGAGAGCTCCGTGAAGCACGGATCACCGCCTCCCGAGGGTCATACAAGCGACCCAGAGTTCAAGACCTGCCATCCTGCTCCGAGACTAATCCCTGGAGGTATGCGGAGTATATGCCTATTACCAACTGCAAACTCTACATCTCAGAGAAGATGGAAGCCGTCCCCCTAGACGATATTCAGTTCTGGCCGAGCTTCAACGCCTACCCTTACTGCTTCATTCGACTGAAGTATGAGCCAGCGTCAAAGGAGGAGACGAAACCGAAGGAGGTCATGGTTTTCGACAACAACAAGGCACAGGCTCTCTCGTCGAGCAGCCTGAAGAAGGCGGGTTATACTAACTCGAAAGTGTCCGCATTGAGCAAGAAACACCCTACCTTTCTTGCTCCTGCTTCCAGTTGAGGCAGGCGAACCATGCCCTGCACTACAGGAGTGTAGGCCTCTGTCGTTAGCCCTGCCCATGGATGAGAAGGAATGGAAGGAAGTCCAGCTAAACTTCTCAGTAGGGAAGCTAGATGCAGATATCGCGGGACGGCTATTCCGCGAGAATCTCCCTAAGCTGTCAGACTTTCTCTTGTGTAGGGAGCTAGAGACGAAAGAGAGGCTTGCCGCCTCCCTGTCCCTACAGAACTGCATCGAGATGTGTGCAGACCACAAAATTATTATTATTATTATAACTTACTAAGCTACAACCCTAGTTGGAAAAGCAGTATGCTATAAGCCCAGGGGCTCCAACAGGGAAAATAGCTCAGTGCGGAAAGGAAAAAAGGAAAATAAAATATTCTAAGAAGAGTAACAACAATAAATATCTCCTATATAAACTATAAAAACTTTAACAAAACAAGAGGAAGAGAAATAAGATAGGAGTGTGTGCTCGAGTGTACCCTCAAGCAAGAGAACTATAACCCAAGACAGTGAAAGGCCATGGTACAGAGGCTATGGCACTACCCAAGACTAGAGAACAGTGGTTTGATTTTGGAGTGTCCTTCTCCTAGAAGAGCTGCCTACCATAGCTAAAGAGTCTCTTCTACCCTTACCAAGAGGAAAGTGGCACTGAACAATTACAGTGCAGTAACCCCTTGGGTGATGAAGAATTATTTGGTAATCTGTGTTGTCAGGTGTATGAGGATAGAGGAGAATATGTAAAGAATATGCCAGACTATTCAGTGTGTATGTAGGCAAAGGGAAAATGAACCGTAACCAGAGAGGAGGATCCAATGTAGTACTGTCTGGCCAGTCAAAAGACCCCATAACTCTCTAGCGGTAGTATCTCAACGGGTGGCTGGTGCCCTGGCCAACCTACTACCTCACAGACATGCTCACAGTCCTGGCCAAAATGCTTATGGCCACATTAGTGAAGGACCTGTATGCCTTCATGAAGGCTAGGAGAGCCTGTAGAGAGTTTGTGTTTGCTGCAGCAACAGTAAAACACGAACCCAGGAAGCTGATTTCTTCCATCATATGGGGTAAAGACCTCTTCCCGAGTGAAGCGGTCAAAGAGGTAGTCGAGAAAGCAGCCACGGAGAATAGGATCCTTCTCCAGAAGTGGGGCATCTCTTCAAAGAGGAAGTCTTCCCCGGATGCGGCTCCCCAACCTAAACGGAAATCGAAGAAGCCAAGACTACCCTCTCGGCCTGCTCAGCAACATCCTACAGTCACCATAACTGCGTTGGTTGCTCAACCACAGACCAGATTCCAAGTGGTACCTCAACAGCTGGTTGCCCAGTCACCAGCGTTGACCCCACAGGGGAGGACGTGGTCAGGGTGGCAAACCCTCCGCACAACCTAAGCAATGAGATGCTTCAGGTAGTAGGGAGGCTCCAATAATTTCGAGATCGTTGGACCTTCGATCACTGGTCCCACAGCTTAATCAAGAATGGACTAGGATGGAAATGGAAAAAGTCTCCACCGTCATTTCCTCAATTCTTCCAACACTGCACCCCCTTATTGGAAGAATATACCTTAGAACTCCTGAGCAAAAAAGTTATAAGGAAAGCAAAGTCCATCAAATTCCAGGGAAGGCTGTTTTGTGTTCTCAAGAAGAACTCGGACAAACTCAGAGTCATTCTGGACTTGTCGCCACTCAACAAGTTCATCGAGAACAGTAAGTTCAGGATGTTAACCCTTCAACACATAAGGACCCTGTCACCCAAAGGGACGTACACAGTCTCAATAGACCTGGCAGATGCTTACTGGTACCTCCCAGTCAGCTGCCCCCGCTCTTCTTACCTAGGATTCAAGTTACAGAAGAAAAATTATGTCTTCAGAACCATGCCCTTCTGACTAAACAGCCCCAAGGATCTTCACGAAACTTGCAGACGCAGTCGTTCAACAACTACGCCTAGAAGGTGTTCAGGTAGCAGCGTACCTGGATGACTGGCTGGTGTGGGCAGCATTCGAGACTGCTTGTCTGCAAGCATCCAAGAAAGTGATCCAGTTCCTGGAACATCTGGGATTAAAGATCAACTTCAAGAAATCTTGACTATCTCCAGCTCAAGAGTTTCAATGGCTGGGAATCCATTGGAACTTTAATTTACACCGCCTCTCCATTCCTCCAAGGAAGAGGAGAGAGATCGCGGGTTCTGTCAAGAGACTACTGAAATCCAACAGGATCTCAAGACGTCAACAGGAAAGAGTACTGGGTTCCCTCCAGTTTGCAGCAGTAACACACCCAGTGCTAAGAGCACAGCTGAAAGATGCGTCAGGAGTCTGGAGAAGATACGCATCAAACGCTCGAAGAGATCAACAAAGACCGGTACTAACCTTACTACGATCACTTCTCAAGCCATGGTCGAAGATCAAGAGCCTAATGAGGACCGTGCCCTTGCAACCACCTCCCCCATCGTTGACCATCCACACGGATGCCTCGACGGAAGGATGGGGAGGTCACTCCCATCAAAGGAAAGCCCAAGGGACTTGGTCATCCCTGTTCAAGACCTTTCACATCAATATTCTGGAGGCAATGGCAGTGTTCTTCACGCTGAAGAAATTATCCCCTCGCAGATCAGCTCACATCAGGCTGGTATTGGACAGGGAAGTGATAGTGAGATGTCTGAACCGACAAGGCTCGAGGTCGCCCAACATCAACCATGTGATGTTAGCCATCTTTCGTTTAGCGAAAAAGAAGAGATGGCACATATCGGCAGTTCACCTACAAGGGTTCTGCAATGCGACAGTGGACGCTCTATCTAGGCTAAAACCGATAGAGTCAGAATGGTCCCTAGACGCACACTCATTCTCCTTCATCTTGGAGCAAGAACCGGAACTGCAGATCGACCACTTCGCGACGAGCGACAACAAGAAACTACCTCGATATGTAGCCCCATACGAGGACCCTCTGGCGGAGGCAACGGACGCCATGTCCCTCGATTGGAACAAATGGACCCGGATTTACCTGTTCCCTCCAACCAATCTCCTGCTGAAGGTCCTCAACAAGCTGAGATCCTTCAAGGGAACTGTAGCTCTAGTGGCCCCCAAGTGGCCCAAGAGCAACTGGTTCCCTCTGGTGATGGAACTGAAGCTGAGGCTGATCCCTCTACCGAACCCAGCTCTATCTCAACTGGTTCAAAAGTCGACTGTCTTCGCTTCATCACAGAGAACCCAAAACCTTCATCTCATGATTTTCTCGCCTCAGCGGTAAAGAAAAGATTTGGGATCTCAAAAGACAGAATAGACTTCTTAGAAGAATACAAGTCAAAGTCAACCAGAAGACAATATGAATCGTCTTGGAAAACGTGGGTTGCTTTCGTTGAAACAAAAAGTCCGAAAGAAATCTCAATAGATTTCTGCCTGTCCTACTTCATCCACCTTCATGAACAAGGTCTGGCTCCCAACATGATAACTACGTGCAAGTCAGCCTTGGCTAGACCTCTTCTATACGCCTTCCAGGTGGACCTGGCGAACGAAATCTTTAACAAGATCCCGAATGCATGCTCTAGACTTAGACCTGCAGCCCCTCCAAAGCCCATTTCATGGTCTCTGGACAAGGTCTTACACTATGCTTCAACCTTGAACAATGAAGATTGTTCCCTTAAGGATCTAACCCAAAAAGTGATTTTTCTGTTCGCTATAGCCTCAGGGGCTAGAGTTAGTGAAATAGTAGCCCTATCAAGAGACGAGGGCCATATTCATTTCACAGAAGTGGGAAAACTGAATCTCTTTTCTGATCCTACCTTTCTCGCCAAGAACGAGCTACCTACCAAAAGATTGGGTCCCTGGAGAATCTGCCCTCTGAAGGAAGATGTCTCTCTATGTCCAGTAGAATGTCTAAAGGTCTATCTTCGAAGAACTTCAGATTTCAGGGGAGGACAGCTCTTCAAAGGACAAACATAAGGGTCGAACTTATCCCTAAAACAACTGAGGGCGAAGCTCTCCTACTTCATTCGCAGAGCGGATCCTGACAGTACACCCGCAGGTCATGATCCAAGAAAAATTGCTTCCTCACTGAATTTTTTTTGGTATGTGGACTTTGAGCCTCTTCGCTCATACACTGGCTGGAAGTCATCCAGAGTGTTTTACAAACATTACGCGAAACAGGTGCACGAACTCAAACGTTATGTGGTGGCGGCAGGTAGTGTAGTAAAACCTGTTGTCTATTGCTGCGATGAATAGTGAATTGATTGGGACTCTCAATTCGGGTAAAAAGGTGTTATTATTATTATTATAATTATTATTAAATGCTAAGCTACAACCCTAGTTGGAAAAGCAGGATGCTATAAGCCCAGGGGCCCCAACAGGGAAAATAGCCCAGTGAGGAGAGGAAATAAGGAAATAAGGAAAAATAAAATATTTTAGGAATAGTAACAATATTCAAATAAATATTTCCTATTTAAACTATAAAAACTTTTAAGAGAACAAGAGGAAGAGGAACTAGATAGAAAAGTGTGCCCGAGTGTACCCTCAAGCAAGAGAACTCTAACCCAAGGCAGTGTAAGACCATGGTACAGAGGCTATGGCACTAGGACTGTTCAAATTTTCAGGTGCAGAATTATACAGATGACACTTGTGCCATGTGTACATTGTACACAGTGTTGATAGTATCCAACATTTACAGGAAAATTATATTGAAAATTTTTTTTCAATTATTATGAGTGGCATTAACCCTTTTCTTCCCTTTCAGGTAGAAAAACTTTGACTGTATATGTTGAATGTATAATTCTCTTTTATGTTTTTTACACATATTCCATTTTTTCATTTAGCCTAAATAAATGAATAAAAGAGTGTAATTGTGTCTTATTTCGCCCCACAAGTAGCAAAAATAAAACGTAGCCAGAGTTTTTTTGCTTATTTCCCTAAGTAAAACTTATACCTATTGTACTGACACATAGAAAGAAATAGATCTAGTTGATACTTATATTTGTTCCTACAGGTATACAAACCTTGAGCCCTTTTTACTGTCTAGCAAGACACTTCCCTGCAGGGGGTAGGAAGCCCTAACAGTGTTCCATGATTAGTGGTAATGACGTATAACGGTAAGGTTATATTTCTCAATGGTCTAGATGACCATATAAAATTGTCCCAAGGTTGAGGCACTTATACAAATCCACAGATACAGTACTTTCAGGTAATTCTCTGTAAACTTCATCAGGACGACATGGCTTGAGCCCAAAAAACGGATTTTGAAGCAAAGCGAAAAATCTATTTTTGGGTGAGATGGCCATGTCTTCCTGATGGACCCACCCTCCTTTTCTAAGAAAAGGCTTAAGTAAAGATCCCTCCCGAAACTACTATATCTGCAGCACCATGTCCAAGGCTATAAGGAATGAGTGCCATCTAGGAGCCTCGTAATAGTAGGGGAGGAAGGGTAACCTTGATAACGGCTCTCCTTCAGTTTCGCCACTCTTCCCCCTTGAAGCAAAAACGCTATTCAGGTTGAAGATTGCCATGTGTCAAGATATACGTCCCCTGATATTATGCGATATCCTTAAGAAAATTTTAAGGATACTCACGCCAGGAGTTAGAATTATGGAGACCTATGGTCAATTCTCTTGGAGTATCACTGTAGCCAAATATTCCTTAGAAAGCTGTCTATAGGAAGCTTTCATCAGGACGACATGGCCATCTCACCAAAAAATAGATTTTTTGCTTTGCTTCAAAATTCGTTTTTATGAGGATGGCTGACGGAAAAAAAGGTTTAATAGTGTTAATTTAAATACTGTGTCAACACAATAAGGCCAGTACAAATTTGGTGCAGGCACAAGAAATGACAGATTAGACATGCTTGTAGAATTTGCTAAAAAAATCCAATAAGCATGGACACCTTCTTTTATGATAATTAACATAGGAAATGGATAATGAGAAGCCAAATGTAGTAACAAGAAATAGATTTTATTCCCAGTGAAAAAAGTTAATTTAGTTAAAGATGTAACAGTGTTAAACAAGTTAAAGTCAAGTGACCATAGATTTGTAAGTAAAATTTGTCGATTTCTAAGGAAAGAAAGAACAAACAAATTGCAAAAAAAGAAAATAAACAATCCTGTAATAAGAGAAAGATATGATGATTTTAGTTTAGCAATGCAAAATAGACAATCCTAGCTATATTATTATTATTATTACTATCCAAGCTACAACCCTAGTTGGAAAAGCAAGATGCTATAAGCCCAGGGGCTCCAACAGGGAAAAATAGCCCAGTGAGGAAAGGAAATAAGGAAATAAATAAATGAAGAGAACAAATTAACAATAAATCATTCTAAAATAAGAAACAACGTCAAAACAGACATGTCATATAATAAATTATCAACAACATCAAAAACAAATATGTCATAAATAAACTATAAAAAGACTATGTCCGCCTGGTCAACAAAAAAGCATTTGCTCCAACTTTGAACTTTTGAAGTTCTACTGATTCAACCACCCGATTAGGAAGATCATTCCACAACTTGGTCACAGCTGGAATAAAACTTCTAGAGTACTGCGTAGTATTGAGCCTCGTGATGGAGAAGGCCTGGCTATTAGAATTAACTGCCTGCCTAGTATTACGAACAGGATAGAATTGTCCAGGGAGATCTGAATGTAAAGGATGGTCAGAGTTGTGAAAAATCTTATGCAACATGCATAATGAACTAATTGAACGACGGTGCCAGAGATTAATATCTAGATCAGGAATAAGAAATTTAATAGACCGTAAGTTTCTGTCCAACAAATTAAGATAAGAATCAGCAGCTGAAGACCAGACAGGAGAACAATACTCAAAACAAGGTATAATGAAAGAATTAAAACACTTCTTCAGAATAGATTGATCACCGAAAATCTTGAAAGACTTTCTCAATAAGCCTATTTTTTGTGAAATTGAAGAAGACACAGACCTTATATGTTTCTCAAAAGTAAATTTACTGTCGAGAATCACACCTAAAATTTTGAAAGAGTCATACATATTTAAAGAAACATTATCAATACTGAGGTCCGGATGTTGAGGAACCACCGTCCTATGACGAAATGGAAGCAATTAAAGAAGAAATTAATAATGATTTAACCAAATTTGTATTGATATCAACACAAGAGCTAGGTGGAAAACTTTCCAAACAAGATCAAGAAAAAAAACTACCAGAAAACAAAACAAAAATATAATAGGAAAACATTGAAAAATAATGGTGAAATCCAATGAGATAGAATATAATTAGCAGAACTATCCAAAACAATAAACAAAATCAAATTATAAGACATTCGAAAACATTGAAGAAAGGGAGAAGCATCAAGTTAATAAAAAGAAGGCTTGGAATAGGATGGTATCAGATATTTGCTTTAATGGATTAAAATTGTTGTATCAACAAAATAGATGGAGTGATTTCTATACAATGCTATATAATAGTGATACAAGAAATCACAGAGCATTATCTTAGTTTTGCTCATATTACTGGAAGTAACAGTAGAAGTAAAGAAAGCATTAAAAGGCATGAAAGGAGGCAGTCACAAGAAGATGGCTTAACAAAGGACTTAATAGATGAAGTAGATTTAATGATAGGAAATCTTGTTGAACTTTACATAAAATGTTTGAGTGACTGCTCTATGCCTTCAGCTTAGAAAAAAGTTATCATTATATTATTTCACCAAAACAGACACAAAAATCCTGAAAAATTACCACCCAATTAGTTTACTTTCAGTAATATATGAAATACTTACAAATATCATATTAGGCAAAATGGAAAAAAAAAGCTAGACTTTAATCAGCTTAGAAAGCAGGCAGGTTTTAGAAGCAAATATCAACCAAAAACGTGCTGTGTGTCGATTTTATCGACGCATTATGAGCTGTGAAAGGACGACGTCAATATTAGCGATGCTTCATTTTTCAAATTTACCGGGATTCAGTCTCGGACCTCCTGAGACTAGCTTAGTGAAGTAGATATATTCTTTAACCAATCAGGTCGCAGCTGGAAAAAAACGTTGCCAGATATTATAAGATTTTACATACAATAAAAGGGAAAAAGGTGACATTGACTTTAGGAGGTAGGCGGAGCAATCAACAAATGTTTGTGTTAGTGGTAAGAATGTTTTTCATTTCTGACACATTTTATCATTATTTTCTGTTTTTATTCATTAGAATGGCCTTTTATGATGATAATAATGATTCCTTATCATATATTAGTGAATTTGACATTGACAATGTCAGTGATTATGACATGAAATCATGGAAGTGACGATTGTCCAAGCGCAATCGGTAAGATTTATGGGTACAAACAAATCTCCCTAAAAAGGGATCTGAAAAGGATGTATAACACAAAATTGAAGTCTTCAAATATGTAGAACACAATATGAATAGGTTTTTTTTATATATATTTTTTCACATATGCACATGACTTTTTTTTATAAGGTATGTAATAATAGTTAGTAATAATAGTGTTGGCCGGAGTGTGCGTATGCACAAACATGCTAACAAATACTCATAAAAACGTCCATTCAACAAACAATTATTTCTTGTATATTTATCAAAAAATTTCTTACGATTGTTCACTAAATTTGCTATTATTCTGACATAAAAAAAATGAAAATGCATCAAAAACTATCTTATCAAGCCCTCAAAAACGAAAAAGTTATTAACATGTATCATTTTTAATTTCTATTTTTTTTTATTTTAGAAATATATTCTCTACACTTCTGTGAGATTTAATTATTAGTTATTAATCTTCATTTCAAGGATATTCTTTTGATAGTTGAATATTGGGTAATTTATTTTGTGATAAATGAGAAAATATTAGTTTTATGATAAAATCGCAAAACTCATGACGCCGCCGTCGTCCTTTGGCAGCATTCCCCTAGCACTTCATGGGTTAAACAACTGACCAGATCCATGTAATTAACCAGCTACTGGAAAAACCAACTGAGTATGACAAACCACTATGTATGGCCTTTAAGGACTATGAGAAAGCTTTTTACTCTGTCAAAACTTGAGCAGTAATGAAAGCTCTTACAAGAAGAGGAGTAGATGAAACTTATGTTAGAACACTTGATGATATCTTATACGGGTAGTACATCACTCTTAAACTACATGAATTTAGTGAAAACATTCTAATTGAGAAAACGAGTTAGACAAGGAGACCCTATCTATCCTAAATTATTCACAGCATCCCAAGAAGAACTTTTCCAAAATTTATATTAGGAAAGTGTAGGAATTAACAATAATGGGGAATACCTTAACATCTTGAGATTTGCAGAAACCTTAGTTCTGTTTAGTGAATCGTGGAAGGAATTGCAAGAGATGATAGAAAATTTGAATAGAGAAAGCAGGAATATAGGACTGAAAATTATTATGAATAAAACTAAGATAAAATTCAATAAAAGTACAGAGACAAAAAATAAAGATTAAGGACACACCTCTAGAGATTGCAATGAATATACGTACTTAGTACAAACAGTAAGTGTTTCCCAAGGACATGAGACCGAAATTAAAAACAGGATAAGCATGGGATGGAGAACTTTTGGTAAACAAAGAGATTGTGAAATGTAAAATACCATTCCCTAAAAAGAAAGATATTTAATCTAATGGTCCTACCAGTATAAACTTATGCATCAGAAACTTGGAACCTCATTAAAGCCTTAGATTTAGAACACATAGTACTTACAACTAAAAGAGCTATGTGAAGAATAATGATTGGAATAACACTAAGAGACAGAAAAAGAGCAACAGGGATACGAAAGCACACTAAAGTGGAGGATATTGTAACAATATGTAAGAAACTGAAATGGATAGGGGCGGGACATAAAATAAGAAAGACATTAAATATGGTCTATAACACTAACGAAATGGGTCCCTGGAGATTGTAAACAAACCAGGGAAATAGAAGAAGGCACTGGATTCACGAACTCAGAAATTTTGCTTGTATATGTATGTGTGTACACACACACACACACACACACACACACACACACACACATATATATATATATATATATATATATATATATATATATATATATATATATATATATATGATTATATCATTGTATTTCATATATAAGACACACACATATATTCTTACTAAGCTGGTCGAGCATGATAGTAAATATTCTATTCATGTATTTTATTTGTGTATTTAAGAGGTGTACAGTATTGCCAGCTCGTAAGGTGAGTTCCACTCACGTAGGATTTAGTAATGTATGTAAATTACATAAGTCTTTCATCATTCCTTTAATTGTATTTTCATTCAATTCCGTATATGTGAATTTATGTCATTTTAAAGAATTAACTTTTTATTTTACATAGCTTTGTTACTAAGTCTTACTTAATCATGTTAAGGTAGGCTGCATGACACACACGCTAGAGATTGCATCATGTTTCCACGTGGCTGGAAGAGACATAAAAATTCTAGACTAAAGTTTTCTCTTTTTTTAAATTACAAGAGGAGGTGGGCGGAGTTAGTTGAGAGAGAGAGAGTTGCCTGGCAAGCAATGTCAGTACCCCTTCAATTTACCAAGTTGACAGCCTTACCTAAAGCTATGCCCCCACGCCACGAGAATTATTTACTAGAGGTTCGTAGAGTGAATTAAGTTAATATATATAGCACCTAGCAATGCATAGGAAGCAGAAAAGATCCAGCCTGATACTCCACAAGATTTGTGCTTTCGCCAGCCTCTATCCAGCCACTACATGCTTAGTGTCTCCTCTCAAAACGTGCATAGTGTATCATCTTAGTCATGAATAGTGATGTCTTTCCAACATATACCGTGTATAGTGTTGAATCAAACATTGGTAATATTATTGTATGCTTAAGTTAAAAGTGTAGTGTGTTAATGTAAAAAGATTTTATAATCTAAATTTTTGTAACCAGTCCCTGTGAGATTTTGGTCAAACAGTGAAGTGTATTTATTTTCCTCAGCTGTTCGGTAACCATGTTTGAGAATGAGGACATGAGGGTAACAGTTAAGTATATGTAAGTGTAATTCTGATTTATTTTCTATGTGTGTTAAAGTGTCATTTATCGATTGATTGTCAAATTTAGATATTTTCTTACATTAATTTCCAGTGAGACAAGTGTTTGTATTATTTTCTGAAGTGATTTTTCGTGTCTCAGGTCTAGTTCTAATTTAAATTTCGAGTGATTTATTCTTGGAGTTACCTCTTTTGAATTGTTATTTTTAATAGAATATATTTATTTTTGTAAAGTGTGTATTATTTCGATCACTGATATCTGTTTGAGTACTTTGCTTGCATCCCCTGACTAAGAACTGTAGTAAGAGGATGGTTTTAGAATAGTTCACGTTAAAGTAAAATAATCACCCAGTTTTGTTTTGAGTGTAACGTAATGTGACGTGCCGAGAGAGGCTGTGACTAAGAAGGCAGGATGAAAGCAACTGAGTAACTTTATTACAGAACATCCGTTTATATATACATAAACTCCAGGCAAAAAGGGCACACAAAACATAACAGGCAATTTCATGTTCAACCGACAACTGTACCGCTTAACAGTTAACGGTGAGAAAAACAGACATGTCATTTCAGGTCGCTATCAGTACGAGGGGAGAGCGAAGATACAAGCATAATATATAAAAAAAAAATGAAATGTCGTTACTATGTACGATCGTGTGACACATGGTTGGTACATGGCTCCCCCCTTAAAAATGACATACTGTACATGTTAAATAGGGTGCCCTGATTTAGAGAGGCGAACTGTATGCAGGTCATCTGGCAGGAGATAAGCAGGTTTTAGACGGTCAATGGAGACCCAGTCTTCTTTGCCACAAATGTTTAGTAGGAATGCTTTCGGACTGCGTCAGATCACAAGGAAAGGGCCCGTGTAAGGGGCTTGCTAGTGTCGTTGCGTAGGAAGATGTGCGTTGCAGAGTGCAAATCTGTCGGTATGTGATGCTTCGCTGGGGGCTTGTAAGTCTAGCGGCATGGAGTAAATTTTTGAACGACGCAACATATGCGCTGGAGGTAGTCGGAGGAGGTTGCAGAAGGAAAAAATTTGGCAGGGACGACCGACATATCGCCATACCCCATTTCAGCTGCTGAGACGTCGAGGGCGTCTTTAGAAGTGGTCCTTAGTCCCAGAGAAGCTGAGTAAACCAGTTGGAATCTTTGCAGCGGGACATCAAAGCTGCTTTGAGGGTGCGATGAAAACGTTCAACCATTCCATTGGCAGCGGAGCTGTTGGCAGTTGTCTGATGCAGGGTGATGCCCAGGAGATTCGCTACTGATGCCCAAAATGGAGAGGTGAAAGTGGTACCCCTGTCAGAAGTAATATGCTCAGGGATACCAAATCTTGCAATCCATCCTGAGAGTAAGGTAGATATACATGAGGCGGACGTTGCAGTTTCCATGGGAATGGCTTCAGGCCAACGATTGGAGCGGTTGATGACGGTAAACAGGTAACGATATCCTTGTGATGTAGGTAGGGGGCTTACAACGTCGATGTGAATGTGGTCGAACCGACGCTGAGGTTGAGGAAAGGTGCCCACTCCTGAATCCGTGTGTCGATGTACTTTGGAAGTTTGGCAAGAAGTACAGATGCGGACCCAATCCTTAGCATCCTTAGAAATGCCGTGCCAAATGAACTTTGTCTTCAGCAGCTGTGCAGTAGAACGGCACGAGGGATGTGAAAGGCCGTGAAAAAAATCAAACATCTGTCGGCGCATGGGAGCAGGAATCCAAGGTCGCGGTCTACCAGTACTGATGTCACAGAGGAGGGTGGTGTTGGAGTCTTGTGACAAGTACGAGTCTTCATTGACCAATCGTCGGTGGGCGACATCAACCAGAAGGTGGAAATGAGAGAGGAAATCCGTGCCAAGGATTGGCAATATGACATCAGCAACGAGAAGCTTCCAATTAAATTTACCTTTTCCAAACGATAATGTGAGGTTCTCGTAACTGTAGGAAGGTATCGCAGATCCGTTAGCAGCTACCAGGCAGACGTCGGCAGATGTAGACAGACTACGTCGTGTCCTGAAGAGTTCCCTTGGCAAAAGAGAACGACAAGCACCCGTGTCTACCAAAAATCACACGCCCGTTCCTGCATCATGTAAAAAGAAAAGATTAGAAACATAGGAGGCCACCGCCACGAGCCATGGCCTACTTACACGTTTTTTGGCCACTGACAATCCTTGGCACATTTCTTCGCGGCTGCCCCGAATCTGTAGTGGTAGTAGCAAAGCTGCGGCCGATGGGCGGTAGTAAGTGGCTGTAGAAGTCGTCACTCCGGGGTCACCAATGTGACATGCCGAGAGAGGCTGTAACTAAAAAGGCAGGATGAAAGCAACTGAGTAACTTTATTACAGAGCATCCGTTTATATATACATGAATTCAAGGCAAAAAGGGCATACAAAACATAACTGCACCGGTTAACAGTTAACGGTGAGAAAAACAGACTTGTTATTTCAGGTCCCTATCAGTTCAAGGGGAGAGCGAAGATACAAGCATAATATATAAAATAAATGAAATGTTGTTACTATGTACGATCGTGTGACACATGGTTGGTACAGTAAAGAGACATTTGGATATTATGTGTTCACATATATTACCGTCTGGGAGTTGAATAATATTCTCAGAGCTCAGTGTATCTGTAGTATGAATCAGACTTATGTAAAATAAAAGAGGTGAGTTTTGGAGCTCGGGAATTTACGTAATTCGCTAGAAGTAATATATATTTTTGGTGCCCAGACCTAGGGACTGAGCGAGTCTGTTTTAAATATTGGTGAAAACAGGTCCGTGTTTTTGATTAAAGGTTTGATCAGTTTATTGTTAATAGGATTCTGTGTATTGTTAGGATATATTTTTTGGAGAGGTATAATTTTTTGTAATGTACAAGATGGCGCAATTGAATGTACAGGAGTTTTTGATAAACCCAATTGTTCAGGAATTGTCAGAAGCTAATGTAACTAAAGCACAGTGGCTCCCTATTTTAATGGCATGTGTTTGGCCATGCAATGAGTGGAATGATTATAGCCCAAATCAAGTGTCTAGCCTTAGAAGCGTTGATAAACTCAGGAAAGTCGTCAGAAAAAAGATATTGTAGCAGCTCGTGAACTGTTGGAGAAGGCTGAAGCAGAATTTGTAGCTAAGCAAGTATCATTTGACCTAGGAACTGAAGGAATTAAAGCAGAAAGGAATGTAGAGGCTGAGATTAGACGAATTGCAACGGAAGAGAATTGGATTAAGTTGAAGAGGATGTCAGAACAGGAAGAAAGAGATAGAGAGAAGAGGCAAGAGAAATTGCAAGAAAAGAAGAAAGAGAGAGGAGGCAAGAGAAATTGCAAGACATGCGAGGAAAATAGAAGCAAGACGGGAAGAAAAAGAGAAGACGAGAAGAAAAAAAAAGAGAACAGGAAGTAAAAGAGAGAGAAGAGGCGAGAGAAATTGCACGACATGCGAGGGAACAGGAACTGTTGAATGCTCGTACAAGGTCGGCAACTCAGACAGAGATGACCCCTGCTATGCATGATCCCATGTTTAATGTGATGAATGCACAGAGGCTGATTTAAAAATTCACAGAAGAAGCTCCCGACGAATTCTTCGATATTTTGAAATGGTCGCGTTGACGATGGAATGGCCAGAAGTTAAATGGCCTTTGTTATTATAGAGTTTCCTTATTGGAAAAGGACGCAGTGCATATCTTGCCTTGTCTCAGGACCAGAGGAAGGAGTATCAAGAAGTCAAAAGGGGCGTGCTGCAAGTGTATCAGATGACCCCTGAATATTATAATGAAGGATTCCGAAGTTTGCAGAAGGACGAGAAAATATCTTTCCTTGATTACGCTTATCAGGTACGACGGTGTTTTAAGAGATGGAGAGAGGCTGCCAAAGTGAGAGAGATGGCTAATTTAGAACTGATAGTGCTGGAACAAAATTTTTATGAGGAATTCCTGAACATATTCGAATGTACTTGAGAGATAGAGGTGAAGAAACTTGATAGAGCCGCTTTGTTGAGTGAAGATCATAATATTATCTGTCGTAAACCCTCCTCGTGTATGAAGTTTGAACCTTCGTTCCGACCAATTGTCCAATATTCGCCGAACCATGGAAACCAGTTCAGTAATAACTATGAGAATAAGTTCACCAGTTACAGCGGAAGTACCACTTGTTCTATTCCAAAGCAGAATGGGACAGCACCACAACAGCAATCGTCGAATCGTCCTCGTATCGTCTGTTATGAGTGTGCCAAGAAAGGCCATATCAGTGAGGAATGTTGGTCGGACCAACCAAAAGCAGTCGCCCAAGTGGTTAGGGATAATTAAACTTCACAGAATACGAAGTCAAAAAATCCAACGGGTAAGGTCGATGATGAAAATATACCAGCTAACGTTTACACGATGAACAGGACAACCCCAAACAGTGTGGATGCCTTTAAATGTATGTTAGCCTTATTGGATGGGAGTGAGCAGATCCCGGTCAAGATATTGCACATCACAGGATCTAATCATAGCGAGGGGCCACGAGGCATACACCCGAATCTCACAGGAGATTCTGTCATTTTGAAGGGAATAGGTGAGGAGGTTACTCCTATTTCCCGTTTGAAACTGTCATGCGAGTTGTTGACAGCTAATTTTGATTTTGAGGTACAGGATTCACTGGCTGTCGAATGAGTGGACGTCCTTTTGGGAAATGAGGTTGGTGGAGCGCCGTTTGTGCCTTGTCCCATTGTAACAGAGAAACCATTGAAGTATAGTCCTACGACTGAACTCAAGAAGGACTACTCGTATCTGTTTCCTAGTTGTGTGACGACTAGGAGTATGACGAAGAAAGTGGCTGCAGAAGAAGACAGAGAAACCAAAGGAAAGATGAATTTGGAAAATTTTTCTAATGAAGAAGAGGTTTTCTATGATAGTACACGAGAGGAGAGCTACCGAGAGAGCCTGAGAGAAGAGAAACAATAGGGGAATGAACAGGAAGACAAAGAAGCAATGGATTTGGAAGAAATAGAAAACTCAGCATTAGAAGTAGGACAAGTGAGTCGAAAAAGGCTGATAGGAGTGCAACGGAGGGATGCAACGTTAACAGAATTATTGTACAGTGTGGTGGATGAGACAGAGGTGCAGCAGTCTCCCACCTGTTATTACCTCAAAAATGGATTGCTTATGAGGAAGCATAGACCCGCCGATATCCCTGGGAATGCTGAATGGGGCATATACCGTCAGATATTAACTTCCTCACTGTTGAGAAGACAGGTGATCACCGTTGAGCATGAGACGGGACACATGGGAATAAGAACTACGACGGAGAAGATTATGAAACACTTTTTCTGGCCTGGCATGCATAAGGATGTGAGCCACTTTTGCCGTGCATGTTACGTTTGTCAGATGGCTGGAAAGCCTAACGAGTACATTAAGAACGCACTAGGAGAAAGTGCTAGGAGAACCCTTCAGCAAGATAATGATCGAGATTGTGGGACCGTTGCTGAGAATGAAGAAAGGTCACGCATATATGTTAACTTTGATGTGTCTAATGACAAGATATGCAAAAGCCGTACCCGTCAGGAACATTAGTGCCAAAGTAATTGCCGAGAAGTTACTAGACTTTTTTTTACTAAGTTGGGTATTCTGGAAATCATTCAGAGTGACTGAAGAAAATATTTCACGTCATAATTGTTGTAGGATTTGATGAAACTATTGAATGTGAAACAACAACTGTCTACTCCTTATTCCCCAGAGAAATTTCATCAAACCCTAAAGAGTATGATAACAAAGTACTGCAACGAAACAGGAAATGGATGGGACACCGGACTACCTTTAATGTTATTTGAGGTACGTAATTCTTATCAAGAAAGCATGGAATGTAGCCCGAATGAAAAGGTGTTCGGACAAGAAGTAAGAGGTCCAATTAAAATGTTGGCAGAAAAAGGGAAAGATCAAGAAGAAACAGATGGAGAATATGTCAAGAATTTTAGGAAAAGGATTGGCGAGATAAAGAAATTTTCCTTAGAAAACCTGAAAACGAGCCAAGGAAAAAGGAAGAAAAAGTTTGATATGAAAAGTAAGGACAGACACTTTGCAGTAGGATAACAGGTGTTGGTTTTCTTACAGGTAAGATTTCCACTCACCAACAAGTTCCAAGGACCATTCCAGATTTTGGAGAAGATCAGTGACCTGACCTACGTTATCAAAACCCCAAGAAGAAGAAAAAGCCAAAGGAAGGTACTTGTTAACATATTGAAACCATACTTAAACAAAAATGAGACTAAAGCTTCACAGGTGTGTATGGCGCAAACCATTCCATCCACGGAAGACGACAACAGATATGAGGTAGGGGTTGTAAGCAAAGTGAATAATTCATTTAACATTAGAAACTTAGAAGGAAAAGGAACTCATTCGAACAAGGAGCAGCAAGATGAATTAAGCCGATTGATTAAAAGTTTCCATGAAATTGTCTCAGACGTTCCAAAACAAACCAACTTGATGAGGCATGAGATACACTTTAAAACTCCGGAAAGACCATTCAAACAACTTGCCTATCAACTGTTGCCATATCACCGAGAAGTCATGAGAAAAGAAGTGAACTATTTGCTACAAAAAGGATTAGCCGAACAAAGTTTCCCATTCTTGGTCGTGAAAAAACCCAACTGATCTTTCAGGATGTGTACGAACTATAGAAAGTTGAATTCGATCAGTGTGGCTGACAATTACCCATTACCACTTATAGACCAACTACTCTACAACATTGAACAAGCGAGGTTCGTCACTAAGATCGACTTGTTTAAAGACTTTTATTACATTCCTTTGGACAACAACGCAAAATTGTTGTCAGCTCATATAACCCTGTTTGGGTCATATCAATACACAGTCATACCATTTGGTTTAATGAACGCAAAAGCTACCTGTCAACGAGTGATGGATAACCTCCTAGGATCGATTGAAGGAGTAGTTATATATCTTGACAATATAGTAATATATTCATCGACCTAGGAAAAACATCTCTGAATCCTGGAGAAGGTATTTCAAAAGCTGTGAGGAGCACATCTGACGATTAACCTGGAGAAGAGCGAATTTGGAAAGGCAACAGTTTGGTACTTGGGATTTGAAGTCCAAAGAGGACAAATTGCCCCGGTAGCCGACTAGCCGCTAACGTCAAAGGAATAAGGAAAGCGTCATCCCCCGCCACAATTACACAGTTACAATGATTCTTAGGGATGGCAAGATTCTACAGACTTTTTTGCTTGAACTTTTCAGCTGTAGACGCTCCCTTAACGGATTTGACTAGCGCTAAAAAAAAATTTGTATGGACCAACGAGTCCCAGGAATCCTTCAACAAGCTAAAGGCCACATTAGCTTCGAAATCAATACTGCAAGCAACGGATTTCAACAAGAAATTCCTTATCCCAGTGGATGCATCAGACAGTTTGATTGGAGTTGTCTTAGTGCAAGAAGGCAAGAAAGGAATTCTTCACCCCGTCTGCTTTATGTTGGCGAAGCTGAAGAAACATCAACGATCCTACTCAACAGTTTAAAAGGAACTACTAGCATTAATCACAGTGATAAGGAAATTTTAAGTGTATACAAATAGACCACAGAATGAAGAAATTACGGTTAACTCAGATCACAATCCATTAACTTTTGTTAATAAAATGAAGAATGGTAATCAAAGGATAACTAGATGGTCGTTGTGTTTGCAACCATATTGTATTAATGTGAAGCATATATCAGGCAAAGAGAACGTTGTTGCATATTATTTATCTCGGGCTGAATCGGTGGATTCAGGCGCAGAACAAATAATCTTTTTTGGGAAGCTATCTTACGAAGCTGGTCTAGCATGAAAGTAAATATCTTATTCATGTAGTGGATTAAAGCCAACAGTTCTTGTTGGCATGGGCCATTCCCTTGATCGGCCTGTAGCTTATTCATGTATTTTATTTGCGTATTTAAGAGATGTATAGCCAGCTCGTAGGGTGAATTCCAATCACGTAGGATTAAGTAATGTATGTAAATTACATAAGAATTTCGTAATTCCTTTAATTGTATTTTCATTCAGTTCTGTATATATGAATTTATGTAATTTTAAAAGATTATCTTTTTATTTCGCTTAGTCTTGTTATGCAGTCCTAAGTAACTTGTTAAGGTATGCTGTATGACATACATGCTAGGGATTACATCATGTTTCCACATGGTCGGAAGAGACATGAAAATTCTAAAATAAAGTTTTCTCTTTTTTTCATGTTACAAGAGGTGTGCAGAGTTAGCTGAGAGACAATTGCCGCGCAAGCATCGTTAGTACCCCTTCAAATTATTAAGTTGGCAACCTTACACTGCTAGAGCAATAGAGCCACGCCACCCACGCCACGAGAATTATTTACTAGAAATTTCTAGAGTGAATTAAGTTAATATATATAGGACCTAGCAATGAATAGGAAGCAGGAGTGATCCAGCCTGACACCCCACAAGATTTGTGCTTCCGCTAGCCTCTATCCAGCCACTAGTGACTATATGCTTAGCGCCTCCTCTCAAAACGTGCAAAGTGTATCCTATCAAACGTGAATAGTGATTTCTTTCTAACATATGCTGTGTATATTCCAGAATGCTATAAGCCCAGGGGCTCCAACAGGGAAAATAGCTAAGTGAGGAAAAGAAACAATAAAAAATAAAATATTTTAAGAAGAGCAACAATATTAATATAAATATCACTTTATGAACTATAAAAACTTTAACAAAACAAGAGGAAGAGAAATAAGATATAAGATAGAACAGTGTGCCCGAGTGTACCCTCAAGCAAGAGAACTCTAACCCAAGACAGTGGAACACTATGGTACAGAGGCTATGGCACTACCCAAGATTAGAGAACAATGGTTTGATTTGGAGTGTCTTTCTCCTAAAAGAGCTGCTTACCATAGCTAAAGAGTCTCTTCTACCCTAACAAAGAGGAAAGTGGCCACTGAACAATTACAGTGCAGTAAGAAGAATTGTTTGGTAATCTCAGTGTTGTCAGGTGTATGAAGACAGAGGAGAATATGTAACGAATAGGCCAGACTATTCTGTGTGTGAATGTTTAGGTAAAGGGAAAATTAACCGTAACCAGAGAGAAGGATCCAATATAGTACTGTCTGGCCAGTCAAAAGACCCCATAACTCTCTAGTGGTAGTATCTCAATGGGTGACTGGTGCCCTGGCCAGCCTACTACCTTATAGTGTTGAATCAAAAATTGGTGATATTATTGTATGTTTAATTTAAAAGTGTAGTGTGTTTATGTAGGTACATTTTATAATATAAATTTTTGTAACTGGCCCTGTGAGATTTTTGTTAAACAGTGAAGTGTATTTATTTTGCTTAACCTTTCAGTAACCTTGTGTGAACCTAAGGATGTAAGAGTAACAGTTAAGTATATGTAAGTGTAATTCTGATTTATTTTCTATAGGTGTTAAAGTGTCATTTATCCATTAATTGTCAAAATAAAATATATCCTTAAATTGATTTCCATTGAAACAAGTGTTTGTATTATTTTCTGAAGTGATTTGTCATAAGTCTAGTTCTGATTTAAATTTCGAGTGATTTATTTTTGGCGTTAAATCTTTAAAATTATTTTTTTTATAGAATATATCTATTCTTGTGGAGTGTGTATTATTTCAATCACCAATATTTGTTACAGTACTTTGCTTGCATCCCCTGACTAATATCTGTAGTAAGAGGTTTGTTTTAGAATAGTTCACTTTAGAGTAAAATAATTACCCAGTCTTGTTTTGAGTGTAACGTATAGGGACTTTTGGATATTTTGTTCATATACATTACCGTCTGGGAGTTGTGTAATATTCTCAGAGCTTAGTGTATTTGTAGTACGTATCAGACTTATGTAAAATAAAAGAGGCGAGTTTTGGAGCTCAGGAATTTACGTAATTAGCCATTCATAATATATATATATATATATATATATATATATATATATATATATATATATATATATATATATATATATATATATATATATATATATATATATATATATATATATATATATATATATATATATATATATATATATATAGAAAAATCTATTTTTGGGTGAGATAGTCATGTTGCCCTGATGGAAGTTTCTCTAGCCAGTTCTCTACTTGGGATATTTCCTGCAAGTGATTTACCAGAGAATTTTACTTGTAGTGGTATCATAGGGTTCTGACCCCCGGAGCAAATATCCCGATAGATATCATATATGAAACAGGGACGTGTTAAAAATAATCACAGCCATCCTTCACCTATATATGCCAATATATGGGGGTATAGGACAAAAAGCACAAAATCCTAAAAAAAAATTCACTGAGCTTCATATGGCTATGGAGAATGCGTTTACGAAATATTTTGTCAAAATTCCTCTTACTTGTAGATACAGGGTAATTAGTAAAAGTAGCTCAATAAACCAAAAACATTGATCCCTACTATAAAATGTAATATTTCTTATGTTATCGTAAATTTAGATAATTATTACATTTTATTATAAAGCAAATTGTGAGCAATGGCATCTGTATAGATTCCATGAGTCATAAGACAGTAAGTTTTATGATTATACCCTTCAGTGCTAGCACAAACCTCAGAGGCAGTACACTTTTGATTTTGACCTCTGACATTCACTTGCTTTTACATTTATTTTTCCTGGTTTTGGCAAGAATTTAGTTAGTAAAGGAGAGAGAGTGTTTTGGATGAAGGAACGACCAGAAACCTAAAGAAGCAAGATATTGAGCGAAGGGATCATCATTTATGATTAGATTATGATGAATAAAGTTTTTTTTTTTGGTTTAATAATATCCAAAAAGGCACATGAAATTCATAATAATTCCGATTTATTAATATTGTCTTGGTAAAAATACTAAGAAAATCTTTGAACTCCCGTATCTCAAAACTACACTTATTGACCTTCAAATTATATCTTTTTCATTAGTTTTAAAGATATAGCATTGAAATTTGGTATATGATTTAGAAAGGCATTATAAAACAAAAAATAGAGCCCTATTTTCCAATTTTTTTTTTCGTATTTTTTTCTTAGTTTTTTTCCCCTGAGTTATAGGGTTATTTTTTTTAACCTTATAAAAAAATTCATACCTAGCAAAAGAATGACTTTTAGAAAGAAAAACTTTTATTGGAGGTCTACATCAGGTCTATATAGAGTAGTAATTCCAGGTCTTAATATAAATTTTCAGGATAATATGCCCTAGTGTCACAAAACCGAAGGTCAGAGGTAAAAATCCTATGCAGTTTGGATATGTCCTAAGTCACCTTGTTAAGTGGTATTGTAAGGACACCGATCCCTTCGTCGTCCAGAAAATCGACAAACTACTTATTTATTTAAATTCTCTCTTCACCACACTGTGGTGTCCTATGTATATATATTCCGCTCTACCAGAGCTACATTTTGATATATGTATCGTTTCATGACATGTTTTTGTTAACCCATAATTCATATATTTGTAAGTGTAAGAAAACACATATATTTTGGCGGGCACTTCGATCTGACTTGGCGCCAATGTAATCCTACGTTTCCGTCCGCACCTTGTTATGTATTTCCGTGCGCATTCAAATAAAGTATCAGTTGATCTTGGTGACGCTTGTCTCACTGTCCTTACAACTGGTGACCCCGGAGTTGAAAGTAGCATCAGCGGTTTTGGCTTTGCCATTAACGGACTTATTACGGCCATGCTACCTTCTACATACTCCGTTACCTTAGGCAAGAACCTGCCTTTGGTTCTCCCACACTTCGGTGAATGTAAGGCAGTAGGATGAGCTTAACCGACATATCAACCTCTCACCTCTTCGCCGACTCGTCGTCTGGCCACGATGTAGTAAGCAACACGCCCATCGCACCCAACGGCCTTGCCTCCACACCCAAAGTCAAACTGCCGCTCTTTTCTCAACACAACACCGCTACCTGGTTCCTGAGAGCGGACGTACTCTTCCGCGTCGCTAGACTCAGCGACTCCTGCGCCAAGGCTGACATCGTTCTCACCTCCATACCTGAAGAAGTATTCGACAAGATTTCCCCATGGCTCGACGCCCAGGCCGGCCAAGTTTCATACGACGACCTGAGAACGAAACTCATCGGTATCTACTCCCTCTCCGTGTCTCAGCAAGGGCACAGAAAGTACTGGACCTCGCCAGCAAGCCCATGGGTGACACCTCTCCTGTCGAGGCGTGGGACGAGCTAACCGGCCTGCTCATGCTCCCCGAAACAGACAGCAACGGCCGACGACGTGAGATTAGCTTATCTCGCGAGATCTTTCTTCGACGCCTACCACAGGACGTACGGGCCCAATTGACAGACGCCGACACGCTCCCGATGAACGAACTCCTGTCGAAGGCTCAGAAGCTCCACGAGGCCTCCAAAGTATCTCGCCTCGGAGCATCATCGTCAACACCGCCTCCGTTCTCCTCCTTCAGCAGCTGCTCTTCCATAGACTCCTCGGCAATGGCCCTCGAGGACGACGAGATCAACATTCTATCAAGAAAGAAACCACCGCAACCGACGCGACCAAACCCTAGGCCTAACCCAGCATGGTGCTTCTACCACCAACAGTTCGGCAGTGACGCCAAGAAATGTAGAGCACCATGCAGTTTCCCTAAAAGATGACGCCAGAAGCATCCATCTGCCACCATCGCGGCCGCAGTTAACCATAACAAGATTGGTTTCTGTATCCTCGATACCATTTCCAACCGTAGACTCATGGTGGACACCGGCGCAATGCAGTCAACGTTCCCTCCTTCGAAGTCCGACCGAGACCGTGGTCCCGACAAAAACGCTCCCTCACTCATCGCCGCCAACGGATCTCCCATACGGTGCTATGGAATCAAGACCCTCAAGATATCTATCATGGGCCGTTCGTATTCTTGGCCCTTCGCTATCGCCGACGTCAATCGCCCCCTCCTCGGTGCGGATTTCCTCGCCCACCATGGACTCCTCGTCGATGTCGCTAACAGACGTCTCATCGACACGGGGACCTGCCAGTCTCGCGCCCTAGAACTTGGCCCTGCAACGATGTCCGTATCCGCCGTAACAACGCACCCCTACGCCGACCTCCTACGAGAGTTTCCCGAGGTTTTCAAGCCCGAGCTCCGACACTCGCCAGGTTCCCCGTCCATGCATGGCATCTACCACCACATCACAACGACAGGACCTCCCACTCACGCCAAATTCCGCCGCCTCCAACCTCAGAAACTGAAGGATTCCAAACGCGCCTTCGAGGACATGGAACGCATGGGTATCTGTAAGAAAGCATCGAGCCCCTGGGCATCACCCCTGCACATGGTTAAAAAGCCGGACGGGTCCTGGAGACCTTGCGGCGACTACAGGCGCCTCAACCTCATCACAACACCCGATCACTACCCACTGCCCAACATGCAGGACCTAACGAACGCGTTGCACGGCGCAAGGTTTTTTACTAAGATGGACCTTCTCAAGTCTTACTTCCAGGTCCCCGTATTCCCGGAAGATATCCCGAAAACTGCCATTGTAACGCCGTTTAGATCCTACACCTTCGCATACTCAACCTTCGGTCTACGCAACGCCGGGGCAACCTTCCAACGACTAATGGATAGCATTCTGGGTGACCTACCTTTCTGCGTCTGCTACGTCGACGACATCCTGATATTCTCGAAAACCAAGGAGGAACACCGGGGACACGTCCGCACCGTCCTAAAGCGCCTACAGGAGAACGGCCTAGTCGTACGCTTCGACAAATGTACGTTCGGTGCGGAGGGAGTGGATTTCCTTGGTCACCGCGTATCCTCGCGCGGGGTAAAACCCATGACAACCAAAGTCGACGCCATCAGGAAGTTCCCAATACCTACGACCATTTGCCAACTTCAGGAGTTCTTGGGAATGGTCAATTACTACAGGCGCTTCATCCCCAACATCGCACAAACCCTGTCACCCCTCGACGACGTCCTGAAAGGAAAAGCTAAGAAACTCGAGTGGGGCTTGCCCCAGCAACAGGCATTCGCTCGGACGAAGGATGCCCTTGCGAATACCACCACCCTGGCTCATTTCGACGACAACGCGCCCCTGCGACTAACGACCGACGCCAGCAACGTCGCCTGCGGGGCTGTGCTTGAGCAACTCGTCGATGGTTCTCCTCGACCGCTGGCATTCTTCAGCAAGAAATTGAAACCCGCCGAGACAAGATACAGCACCTTCGATAGGGAACTCCTCGCCGTCTACCTCGCCGTCCGCCACTTCAGGCATATCTTGGAGGGTACCCCCTTCACGATTGCAACGGATCATCAACCCCTCGTCCACGCCTTCACGAAATCAACGGACGCATGGTCATCCCGACAACAAGGTCATCTCGCATCAATCGCCGAATTCGGGTGCACCATACGTTACGTCCCAGGAAAGAAAAATCCAGTCGCGGACGCCCTTTCAAGGATTGAAATTGACGCGATCCACCTGGGAATCGACTACGCCAATCTCGCAACCGAACAACGCACCGACCGAGAAGCACAGGTTCACCTGACGGAGCCATCCGCGCTCAAGATAAGTGCGGTTCCCCTCGGACCAGCAGGAGTAACTATTCTTTGCGACACCAGCACGGGCCGCCCTCGTCCCTGGGTACCAGCCTCCTGCAGAAGAAAAATATTCGATATCATCCACGGACTTTCGCACCCCTCAGGACGCACCACCGCTCGCCTTCTGTCTGAAAAGTTTGTCTGGCCTGGGATAAAAAAGGATGCCCGGGAATGGGCGAGTTCATGCATCGACTGCCAGTCAAGCAAGGTCAGCCGTCACACCGAATCGGGGGTGGGCGATTTTCCCCAGCCAAAAAGACGTTTCGGACATATACACATCGACGTCGTGGGACCATTGCCCCCTTCTGGATCCGCTCGCTACCTACTTACGATCATCGATCGCTCCACGAGGTGGTTGGAGGCATCGCCGATGACCGAAGCTACGACTCAAGCATGTGCCGAAGCCCTCCTGTCAAGCTGGGTGAGCAGGTTTGGCGTTCCTGACGACATCACGACTGACAGAGGCCCCGCTTTCCTCTCAGAAATATGGCTGGCTTTGGCGAACCTGATGGGGACGACGCTCCACAGCACCACGGCATACAACCCCACGGCAAACGGCATGGTTGAACGAACGCACCGCGCCCTCAAGGCGTCCCTGATGGCGAGCTGCACCGACGGGGACTGGAAATCACGACTTCCTTGGGTACTCCTCGGCCTTCGCACCGCCCCTCGCGCAGACGGCGAACCTTCGCCCTCCGAAAAAGTTTACGGGGAAGCGCTCGCAGTTCCTGGCAAATTCTTTCCCTCATCAACCGACGACACGCAGCTGGATCACCTAAGGGATATCGCCAGGAAGTTCAGGCCGTGTCTCAAAACTTACCAGGACAGAACCAAGCACTTCAAGCCAAAAAGCCTGGATGACTGCAAGTACGTTTTCGTCCGTGTCGACGCTCATCGACAACCACTGACTAGACCTTATCAAGGTCCCTACCGGGTTATTAAAAAGACAACGAAAGCCTTCCTTCTCGACGTCCATGGCCAAGAGGACTGGGTCTCTATAGACCGCGTGAAACCAGCGTTTCTCGAAGGAAGCGACACCGCCTCCGCTGGACCTGGCAGACCCAGAGTTCCGCCACAAAACAAGCCGCCCAACGAAGGAAAAATCATCAAACGACGTCAAGAGGAAGAGATCCTTACACCGACCGCCAGCGCGCCCCTCCGTTCAAAAACAAGAGGAACCCTCCGACGCCCGAAGAGATACGAAGATTGATCATCAGCCCTCTACGCCGCCCGATGTCTTGGGGGGGGGAGTACTTGTAAGGACACCGATCCCTTCGTCGTCCAGAAAATCGACAAACTACTTATTTATTTAAATTCTCTCTTCGCCACACTGTGGTGTCCTATGTATATATATTCCGCTCTACCAGAGCTACATTTTGATATATGTATCGTTTCATGACATGTTTTTGTTAACCCATAATTCATATATTTATAAGTGTAAGAAAACACATATATTTTGGCGGGCACTTCGATCTGACTTGGCGCCAATGTAATCCTACGTTTCCGTCCGCACCTTGTTATGCATTTCCGTGCGCATTCAAATAAAGTATCAGTTGATATTGGTGACGCTTGTCTCACTGTCCTTACAGTATGAATGTCAAAGTCCTGTCATTAAAAAACGCCCCCTTAACCCATATGTGCTCTTAGTCATTCCTCTAATTATAGAAGAATGAAATCCATCTATGAATAGTGTGTTACTATCGTTTCTTTACACTTCTGAAAATAGCAGTTTGGGATGACCGCCCAAGGCTAGGAACGGACTATGAAAATTTTGTAAACTACGTCGGAACAAAGAAGTTATTATCACAGTCCCACTCACGGTGAGAAAATATCTTAGTTTGAAATCAATTTACTAAACAATAGTCAGTAAAATTAGGGGGTTTAAAAATGGAGGTACACTACTATTTATTTAGGTACACTAGGTCCATATAAAGGCAAAGCAAAATGAATATAATTCTTTATCATTTCCAAAAGCATATAAATGTAACAATAATTGGTGCAACAATATTTACCTTTATTTTGTGCTGAACATCTTTAATGTTTACCCCAGGAACATCTAATAGAATAATATAAAAAAATCATTCTATATGATCAAGAAAAGAATATCACCTTTGACTCTTCACAACACAAATAGTTTATCACACACTGCCAATTAGAATTATATTCAACCTGCACTTTGTGGATTGTAAAAGTTCCAAATATACAGTCCTTGAGAGTCTATGTACAACACTAAGAAGATGGTTTAATTACACTACCAGCAGCCACCACAAAGTGTTTAATCTCTTCCAATTGTTGCAAGTAAGGTCTGTGACGGGCCGAGAGAGGAGTTGTGAACTCAAAGGCAGGAAGCAATCAACTGAGTTTTATTAAGGAACACTCTTCTTTATATACAAAACCTCAAGGCAACAGGACATGACCTGTTCGAGGGACAGACAATGTTACAGAGCAAAACGGAGACATGATCATTCAGGTTCTTTTTAGTGCGAGGGAAGAGCGCAGATGCAAGCATAATATATACAAAATAATTATGTACAATTGTGTGACACACGGTTGGTACATGGCTCCCCCCCTAAAAATGACATACTGTACATGTTAAATAGGGCGCCCTGATCTAGAGAGGCGAACTGTAGGCGGGTCATCTGGCAGAAGATAAGTAGGTTTTAGACGATCAATGGAGACCCAGTCTACTTTACCCCGAATGTTTAGTAGGAATGCTTTCGGACTGCGTCGGATCACAAGGAAAGGGCCCATATAAGGGGGCGTTAGTGGTGGCTTGCTAGTGTCGTTGCGCAGGAAGACGTGCGTTGCAGAGTGCAAGTCCGTTGGTATGTGATGCTTCGCTGGGGGCTTGTAAGTCTGGCAGCACAGAGTAAATTTTCCCACGACGTGACATATGCGCTGGAGATCGTCGGAGGAGGTTGTAGAAGGAAAAAATTCGGCAGGGACGACCAACGGGTCGCCATACACCATTTCAGCTGCCGAGACGTCGAGGGCGTCTTTAGGAGTGGTCCTTAGTCCCAGGAGGACCCAGGGAAGTTGAGTAAACCAGTTGCAATCCTTGCAGCGGGACATCAAAGCTGCTTTGAGGGTGCAATGAAAACGTTCAACCATTCCATTGGCAGCGGGGTTGTAGGCCGTTGTCTGATGTAGGGTGATGCCCAGGAGATTCGCTAATGACGTCCACAATTGAGAGGTGAAAGTGGTTCCCCTGTCAGAAGTAATATGCTCAGGGATACCGAATCTTGAAATCCATCCAGAGAGTAAGGCAGATGTACATGAGGCGAACGTTGCAGTTTCCATGGGAATGGCTTCAGGCCAACGAGTGGAGCGGTCGATGACGGTAAACAGGTAACGATATCCTTGTGATGTGGGTAGGGGGCCTACAACGTCGACGTGAATGTGTGCGAAACGACGCTGAGGTTGAGGAAAGGTGCCCACTCCTGAATCCGTGTGACGATGTACTTTGGAAGTTTGGCAAGAAGTACAGGCGCGGACCCAATCCTTAGCATCCTTAGAAATGCCGTGCCAAATGAACTTTACCTTCAGCAGCTGTGCAGTAGAACGGCACGAGGGATGTGAAAGGCCGTGAAAAAAATCAAACACCTGTCGGCGCATGGGAGCAGGAATCCAAGGTCGCGGTCTACCAGTACTGATGTCACAGAGGAGGGTGGTGTTGGAGTCTTTGAGGGGAAAATCTTCCCAACGGAGGGACGTGCAGGATGTCCTACAAGCTTGATACTCTGGATCCTGTCGTTGGGCTTCAGCCAGGGCATTATAATCCAATCCCAGTTGAACGGCAGCCAACGTGTTTCTTGACAGGGCATCGGCAACGGGATTCATTTTCCCAGGGACGTATTGGAGGGTGCAATTGTATTCAGCCACGGCGGAGAGATGTCGGCGTTGACGGGCGGACCAGCGTCAGACTGTCGAGTGAAGGCGTGCACCAGAGGCATGTGGTCTGTGCGAATGACGAAGGGCGTACCTTCTAAGAAATGGCGAAAGTGACAGACAGCCAAGTGCACCGCCAGCAATTCTCGATCGAAGGTAGAATAACCCGATTCTGCCTTGGACAGTTTTCTGCTGAAGAAGGCCAATGGGTGGGGCGAGCCTTTGACCACCTGCTCGAGTACTGCACCAATAGCGACGTCGCTGGCATCGGTGGAGAGAAGGAGAGGGGCGTGTGGGATAGGAAAAGTGAGAGCCGCAGCAGTTGATAGGGCCTTCTTTGCATTGCAGAAGGCTGCTTCTTGAAGGGGACCCCACTTCAGGTCCTTAGGCTTGCCCTTGAGGGAGACGTAGAGGGGAGCAAGAGTGGCGGCAATGGCTGGCAGAAAACGGTGATAATAGTTGATCATGCCCAAGAATTCCTGCAGAGCTTTGACGGTCGAGGGCGCGGGGAAGCTCTGAACGGCTGCTACCTTCTCAGGGAGGGGATGGACTCCTTCAGGAATGATACGGTGCCCTAAGAACGACACTTCGTTGGCGCCAAAGGTACACTTGTCGTACCGGACTACAAGGCCGTTTTGTTGCAGGCGGTCGAGCACGATGCGCAGGTGACGGAGGTGTTCCTCTTTTGAGGAGGAGAACACAAGTATGTCGTCCACATAACATACACAGAAAGGGAGGTCCCCTAAGATGCCATCCATGAGACGTTGAAACATTGCCCCAGCATTACGAAGGCCAAAACAGGAGTAATTGAAGGTGTATGTACCAAACGGAGTGGTGATGGCGGTCTTGGGGATGTCTTCTGGGTTCATAGGCACCTGATAATACCCCTTCAGGAGGTCGAGCGTAGAGAAAACCTTCGCTTTGTGCAGGTAGGAGGTCACGTCGGCAATGTTTGGGAGGGGGTAGTGATCCGGTTCTGTTTGCATGTTCAGGCGCCTGTAATCCCCGCACGGACGGAGGGAGCCGTCTTTCTTCAGAACGATGTGTAAGGGTGACGACCATGGGCTGGAGGCCTTTTGGCAAAGGCCCATTTTCTCCATTTCGGCGAACGTCTGTTTGGCGGCTGCCAATCGTTCCGGTGCCAGACGTCTGAATTTTGCGAAGACTGGGGGTCCCGTCGTCTTGATATGGTGATAAATATCGTGCTTGGCAGGAACCTTGGGCGTTTGGCGAAGTTCTGGACGGAAAACTTCCGGGTACGACGTGAGGAGGTAGGCGTAGGCATCCGTGGGTGCGCTGATGTGGAGAGCGAGGTTAGAGGGGGCGGGTTGAAGAGGTGTCGACAAGTACGAGTCTGCGTTGACCAATCGTCGGTGGGGGACATCGACCAGAAGGTGGAAATGAGAGAGGAAATCCGCACCGAGGATTGGCATTGTGACGTAAGCAACGAGAAACTTCCAATTGAATTTACCGTTTCCAAACGATAATGTGAGGTTCTCGTAACCGTAGGTGGGTATCGCAGATCCGTTGGCAGCTACCAAGCGGACGTCGGCAGATGTAGACAGAATACGTCGTGCCTTGAAGAGTTTCCTTGGCAAAAGAGAACGACAAGCACCCGTGTCTACCAAAAATCGCACGCCCGTTCCTGCATCCTGTAAAAAGAAAAGATTAGAAACATGGGAGGCCACCGCCACAAGCGATGGCCTACTTACACGTTTTTTGGCCACTGACAATCCTTGGCACATTTCTTCGCGGTTGCCCTGAATCTGAAGTGGTAGTAGCAAAACTGCGGCCGATGGGAGGTAGTAAGTGGCTGTAGAAGTCGTTTGTTGGGGCGCGAGCGATTGGTGGGTGGTGGGCGGCTTTGTCGCCGCTTCGGCACGTCACGGGGTAGGCGTGTATGTCCTACGGCATTCATGTCAGCTTCGGTTGACGTTGAATAGGCATCCTCGTCGTCAGGGGTGGAGGCGTTGATGGAGGTCTTGAAGTGGCTGTCCATAAGGGCGTCGGCTTTGGTCATCAAGTCCTTTATGGGTAAACTATCGACATCGGGTATGGCAGCGCGTACAGGTTCAGGTAAACGGCATATCCAAAGGGCACGAAGTAGGTTCACCTCACGAGGAGAGCCATCTGCGGCAGGTTGAAGGCGAGCGATACTGGTCATTTCCCTGAGGGCAAGCGAAGCCCTTTGGTCCCCCAACGGTTGTTGCGAGAGCTGAAAAAGCTTTGCTATACGGGCGGCTGGCGACGGCGAGTACTGCTGCAGAAGGTATGTTTTGAGGGCGTCATACGCTATTGGGGTGTCTCCTTGTTCACAAAGCCAGTCGGATATTTCTGGGAAGGTGTCCTCGGGTATCGCCGCGAGAACATAATCCGCTTTGGTGGTTGAGCAAGTCACGCCCCTGATACGAAACTGGACTTCTGAGTGCTGAAATCAAGCAAACGCTTCTCCGCTGGCGAACGGTGAAAGTTTCAATGGGGCGGCCGCAGCGCCAACTGCTGTAGTAGAGTCCGTCTCCGTCATAGTACCAACGATGGAGGGGCGAGGGAGGTGGGGGTGGAAGGCAGTGGGAGCGAGTCGACTTCCGGGGTCACCAATGTGACGGGCCGAGAGAGGAGTTGTGAACTCAAAGGTAGGATGCAATCAACTGAGTTTTATTAAGGAACACTCTTCTTTATATACAAAACCTCAAGACAACAGGACATGACCTGTTCGAGGGACAGACAATGTTACAGAGCAAAACGGAGACATGATCATTCAGGTTCTTTTTAGTGCGAGGGAAGAGCGCAGATACAAGCATAATATATACAAAATAATTATGTACAATTGTGTGACACACGGTTGGTACAGGTTTGAAAACACTCTTGCAAATTTCTATCCCGTGTAAGATTGTAAGCCTTTGAAAGACATATATTAGAAAAAGTCTAAGGAGGAGGCTACTTTCCTAGGGTTATGACCCGATGGCATACTATCCGAATCAGCTCCTCTGATAAAATAGGTAATTTTGGACCTTAGTTGATTCAAAGAAATATTAGATTCTGTTGTTTCCCTTTTAAAAAGTTTTCCACCTTTAAAGGCCCCACTTTCTGACAGGTAAGCCTTATAGCATTCCACGGGACACAGAGAAGGGTCCTCCTTTACTGGAAGGATCATCCAGGGCCCCAACATTTTCTGGGGAGTTCATTATTAGGTAGGAATGCAGGATCTGGGTGTAGGCTTACTTATCCTGATTCCAAGAATTCGACGTGGCCATCATCCCTTGATAGTGCCACAATCTTGCTGACTCTAGCACCAGAGGCCATAGCAAGTAAAAAGATCGATTTTTGAGTAAGATCCCTTAAAGAAACAAAGTAATTATATATTGAGGAGGCTAAGGTCAAGACTTTGTTCAACGACCATAAGATGGATTTGGGAGGAGTATTTTATTTCAATTTAGCACAAGCTATCGGGATCTTATTGAATAGTTTACTGTTGAATTCTATATCTAAAACGTAAGCGATAGGTCTGGTCAGGGCTGATTTACATGAGGAAATAGTTGCTGAGGCCAAAATCCTGTTCATAGAGTTAAATAAAGAAGGAAATACAGAAGTCCATAGTAATGGATTAGGGGTTATGTTATTTAACAAGCTCTACTCACATTTTCCAAGAAAACAAGTATTGCCTTTTTGTAGTAGCAGACTTGTCTTCTTCTATAAAATCGATCCTTTCCTTCAAAACTCCGAATTTCTTTTATCAGCTAGGGCGAGAAAATCAGGAGCTGTACGTTTTCGTTATCCAGGAGGAAGTTAAGACAGTCTTCTGTTTAACATCCTGGGATAGCATTGGTGTCAGCAGAGGGATCTGGTGAGGTTTGAGTTCCAAAATAAGGGGATACCAATGGCTCTTGGGCCAATTTGGGGCCACTGGTTCTCCTGTCCCTTTGAACATCCATAGTTTGTTTAGGAATTTCAGAAGGAAGTTGAACGGTGGAAAAAGATAGATGTGAGTCCACCAGTTCCAATCCAGTGACATCGCATCTATTCCCACTGCTTCCGGATCTAAATTTGGTGCTATATACCAGCGAAGCTTCTTGTTGAAGCTAGTCGAAAAAAAGAGATCAATTTGCAGTTGTGGAACTTGCTCCAGAATGAAAAAAAAAAAAAGGATTTTAAGACTGGAGACCATTCTGTTTCGGGATCTGCCGTCACATTGTAAAACCATTCTAAGTGAACTGCAGATAGATGCCAATTTCTTTGCTTTGACAAAGTGAAAATGGATAAAATTACATGGTTGATCTGTGGAGATCTTGAACCCTGTCTGTTGATCCAGTGGACTATCAGCATGCTGTCAAGAACTAATTTGATGTGTGATTTCCTCTTCGGGTTCAGTCTCTTCAGAGAAAGGAACACCGTTATTGCTTCTAGAATGTTGATATGGAATTTTTAAAATACAACTGATCATTAACCCTGTATCTACTTGGTAGGGGTATGGTTCCCCCTAACCCTGCTCCGAGGCATCCGTGTGGATTGTCACCGATGAAGGACATGAGTCGACAAGCTCTTGGCAGTGGACCATGGCTTGAGCTGTTTGCACATTAAAGCCTGGGTCTTGTGGCGAAGATCTCTCCGAGCATGATGCCCTTCTTCTCCAGACTCTGCTGGTATCCTTGAGTCTTGCTTTTAGTATTGGATTTGCAAATTGTAGGCAACACCCGACTGAGCTTGTTATTTTCCTCCTCTTGCCCTGAGGTAGAGCGAGGATATGTGACTTCAGGTTCCAGTGCAGGCCTAGCCACTAGAATTCTTGAGCTAGAGATAGCCTGGATTTTCCGAGGGTGATTTGGAAGCCCAGGAATTGTAGAAATTTCATAACATCCACAGCTGCTAGAAGGTATTCCGACTTTGTTGGACCCCAGACTAAGCAGTCGTTGAGGTATACCATCAGTTGAAGACCTTTGTTCTAGAGTTATTGAACAATGATCTCGACTAGTTTTGTGAAAATCCTGGGAGCTATGCTGAGTCCAAAGGGCATAGTTTTGAATACGTAGGCCTTTCTTGCCAGTTAATGGCATTCTATCTAACTCCTAATCTGTACTTCTACATTTGAAGCACCTATTACCTGAATATCAAAATCATTATAACCTTTCAAGATTCTAATTTGTACCTTCTAATAACACATTAGGAATGGTTTTCTCTGTTTTTTTTTTCAGACATAATTTATACATCAGCTGCTGTGTCAACTTGCATTACAATTGGTTTACCATTTATGATCACTTCTACCAATATATGCTTCTTTGCACCTTTGTTGACAGAATTAATGCAAAATGCAAAATCAGTTTCTGACCTATCCTGATTATCATGAATATTTTCCGCATTATTTTCTTTGCCTATATCATCAACTGGTGCATTTATTTTCTTTGTGTACTGTGTAGGGAATCTACAAACATTTGAAAAATGTCCCGTCTTTCTAAAATTCTGGCATGTTTGTCCTGTAGCAGGGCATTTCTTTGCTTCATGTGCAAGATGATGTTTTACAACACCTATAACATTTGGATTTTTTCGAGTTGCTTCTGCACATAGGTCTGATTCTGATGTTTGTGAGCATTAGAGTTCGGCAATTTACTATGACTAAGCTTTGATGTATTCTTCCTCTGATTCTCATTGTCTTTTAACTTTGAGCCTATCTTGATAATTTTAGAATTTTCTATTCTGTTGCTTGTAGAATTACCTATTATATTACTTTGCCTATTTGATGTTTCTAGAGCTCTGCCTATAATCAATACCTTCTCTAGTGTTAAATCTTTATCTTGCAATAATTTTTTTCTTAGCTCTTGTGATGTGCAATGGGCAATAACTAGATCTATTATAACATTTTTTAACGCTAGAAATTCACATGAAACAGCGAAATCCTCAAATGCATCTAGGCTTTCTTGTTCTTTCTAATATGCCTGTGCTGCAAATTGATACCTTTCAAAAAATTTATTGACCTGAGGGGCAAAATATGTGGTAAGAGCCTTAATTGCAGCTTCACTTGTGTCATCGGTAGGTTGTAGTTTCTTAAAAACTTCCCGAACCTCTCTACCAGCTATTTGCAGCAATAACGCCTTCTGTGCATCGTTCATACTACCTAAAGCTTCAATGTAAATCTTAAATTCCTCACACCACTATTGCCATTGTGTTGCAACAGAATTGGGTTCAGCAACAAGGCTGAACTTCTCTGGATGTTCGATGTCCAGGGGCATTTTGACTTCTTACCTGAATTAGGTTAGACAAATGAAGTCTACAAAATTAACTAAAAGTTAATTCTAACCTAATTTCTATGTTAATTGCATCTCTTGTGTGCTTGTGCAATCAATGGTTGAAGTATTAACATTTTTGTTTCATGTAAACTACCATTGTCTTATAGTGAAAATTCACCACCTAATGCTTACTGGTAACAAGTTTCTATCCTACTTGGTCCTAACAAATAATATATATGAAGGATATTTGCTTCTTTCTTGACATTGAAGTTGAAAGTAGAAATGTGTTGTGGCATTCCTCTTTTTTACTGCATTTCTGCTGCTGCTTTTCTCTGTATTGGTTCCGTCTCAACTGTAGTCCCCAATATTGGATATGGTGTTAGTTATCAAAGTTAAATACTGCCCTGAAACATACCTGGAATATTAATAGATAATTGTAGAGAATGTTCCTATCTCAGCATCTTTGCAAATATTGGATATGGTGTTGTTTATCAAAGTTAAATACTGCCCACAAACATACCTGGAATAATACTAGTTAATTGTAAAGAATGTTCCTATCCCAGCATCTTTGCTGACTTGTCTTCTTGGTAGATGGGATATTTAAATATGTTTAATCTTGCTCAGGTCTACATTTCTGCTCTACTGTATCAACTTACGAGTCTCGAGTGGGAATAAGCAAACAAAATTCGTACACATCTATACCAAAACAATAAATGAGCATCACTCTTCAATAAATTGGATCCTACTGCAATACAAAAGTAAGAAGAATCACATCCTAACTTTCGGACAATTAATTAATGATCAAATGCTTCATAATAAACGCTACTACACTTACAACTATGTTAATACATGTTCTATCAATGCAATGCTGGGCAACATTACTCTTAATACCCATAGCGCATATAGTATTACAGTACAAAATACATAACAACACTTCCCTCTACAGTTTCCTCCTCCGTCAGTGACTATCCACACGGATGCCTTGGAACAAAGTTCACAACCCCACCTAAAAGATATAGGTTCAGTGGTCAGTTGAATTTCAACAATTCCATATCAACATTCTGGAATCTATGGCAGTGTATCTTTCTCTGGAGGGATTGAACCCGAAGAAGAAATCACACATCAAATTAGTTCTTGACAACAAGACTATAATCCACTGCATCAACAGACAGGGTTCGATATCTCTACAGACCAATCATGTAATACTGGCCATTCTCACTTTTTGAAAACCGGAGAAATTGGCATCTCTCTGCATTTCATTTAGAAGGGATTCGCAATGTGACGGCAGACGCCTAGTCAAGATTCAAGCCTCTGGAAACAGATTGATCCCTGGACAAAAAATCCTTCTGTTTCATTCTAGAGCAAGTTTCGGAACTGCAAATAGATCTCTTTGCAACGAGCTTCAACAAGAAGCTTTCCCGTAGCACTGAATTTAGATCCAGAAGCAGTAGGGAGAGATGCAATGCCACTGGATTGGAACCAATGGACTCACATTTGCCTTTTTCCACCGTTCAATCCCCTTATGAAGGTCCTGGACAAGGTAAGGACCTTCAAGGGGAAAGCAGCATTAGTGGCCCCAAATTGGCCCAAGAGCAATTGGTACCTTCTTGTTCTGGAACTCAGATGTCGCCAGATTCCTCTGCCTACACTAATCCTATCCCAGGATGTTCAACAGAAGACTGTCTTCTCTTTCTCTTGAATAATGCGCAACCTTCAGCTCATGATTTTCACGTTCTAGCTGCTAAAAGAAAATACGGAGTTTTGAAGGAAAGGATTGATTTTATAGAATGCAAGTGCTTTACTACAAAAAGAAAATATATATCTTTTTGGAAGAATTGAGGGGAGTTTGTTAATAAAAATAAGTCCACTTCGATTACAATGGACTTCTTTTTATCATTCTTTATCACACTGTATAAACAGGGCCTTGCCTCCACAATTATTTCCTCTTGTAAATCGGCACTAACTAGACCTATCGCCTATGCTTTCGATATAGAACTCAACAGCGAACTGTTCAATAAGATCCCTAAGGCATATGCTACACTGGAACCAAACGTTCCCCCGAAAATTATCTCGTGGTCTCTGGATAAAGTCTTGCACTTAGCCTCTTCAATAGATGACTATTCTTCTTCCTTGAAAGGTCTTTTTACTAACTATGGCTTCTGATGATAGAGTCAACGAGATTGTGGCTCTGTCAAGGGATGATGGCCACATTGAATTTTCAGAGTCGGGAGAAGCTCATTTATATCCAGTTCCTGCATTCCTGGCTAAAAATGAACTCCGTACGAAACGCTGGGGGCCTTGGAAGGTCGTCCTTCTAAATGAAGATCCTTCTATTTGCCCTGTGGAATGTCTTAAAGCTTACCTGTCAAAGAGTGAAGCTTTTAAAGGTGGACAACTCTTTAAAGGGGGAACAACAGGATCTAATCTCTCTTTGAAACAACTGAGGTCCAAACTCACCTATTTCATCAGAAGGGCTGACCCGGATAATATACCATCGGGTCATGATCCTAGGTAACCTCTTTCTTAAACTTCTTTTTTCGAAGGTTTACAAGCTTACACTGGATGGAAATCTTCAAGTGTTTTTCAAACATTTCTTGTGACAATTAGAGATTAAACATCTTGTAGTGGCAGCTGGTAGTGTGAATAAACCAGCTTATTGTTGTGCATGGACTCCTATGGACTGCATAATACGACACAATTGCAGTGTTCATAGTATGTGTTGAAATTTCTTCTAATTTGCATTGTGTTATAAACTATGTATATATTGAAGAGTCATAAGGTGACCTTATTTTTGTCACATAGAATCATCTTACTTTTCTATTTTATACGATATTACTGGGGTAAACATCTCTTGTTTTAAGCACAAAGAATGTAAATATTGTTGCACCAATTCTCTCACATCTGTTTGCTTTTGGAAATAATAAAAGATTGCACGTGTTTTTGCGTTTCCTTAGTATAGACATAGTGTTTCTAAATAAAATAGTAGTTTACCTATATTTTTCAAACCCCCTTCTACTGACTATTGCTTTGTTGATATGTGTTTTTACATAATATATATCTTCATCACAATGAGTAGGAATGTGATTTCATTACAGTTTACAAAAACATGCATAATTCACTCATAAAGTTGGACTGTTGATCCCAAATAGCTATATTTGGAAGTGTAATACAAACCATCATTAGATACACTAATCGTAGAACGATTTTATATCTTCTATAATTAGTGAGGTTGACACAAAAAAGTACTTACGTGGTTAAAACTTTAAAATGCCACAACAGATTTTTTCAATTTTCTGGTACACTTTCATCTGAACAACATGGCTTGAGCCTAAAAAGGGATTTTAACATAAGAAACATATATTTTTGGGGGAGATAGCCATGTTGTCTTGATGGCCTCGCCCGTTACTTTTCATCCCCTCCCAATTCTGTGTGAGGTCATATTCCATAGGATGACTGCTGCTGGAACAGCAAATGTGTTTACAGTAACACACTGGTATCGGTGTTATAACGGGTCTCCCACGAATCCAATCCTATCCCATATCCTTCGATACAAGGTTAACTCTATTCGGGGAAGGATAGCCGTGGTTGTTTTAAACACGTCCCTGTTACATAAACGATATCTTTTAGGATATTTGCTCCTGGGGTAGTAACCCTGTGATATCTTTACAGGTAAAATTTTCTGATATATCACTTGCAGAAAATATCCTAAGTAGAAAGCTGCCTAGAGGAACTTCCATCAGGACGACAGGACTATCTCGCCCAAAAACAGATTTTTCCTATGTCAAAATCCCTTATATATATATATATATATATATATATATATATATATATATATATATATATATATATATGTACTGTATATATATATATATACATACATACATACATTTACCAAGGCACTTCCCCCAATTTTGGGGGTAGCCGACATCAAACAAATGAAACAAAAAAGGGGACCTCACCTCTCTACGTTCCTCCCAGCCTGACAAGGGACTCAACCGAGTTCGGTTGGTACTGCTAGGGTGCCACAGCCCACCCTCCCCTGTTATCCACCACAGATGAAGCTTCATAACGCTGAATCCCCTACTGCTCCTACCTCCGCGGTCATCCAAGGCACCGGAGGAAGCAGCAGGGCCTACCGGAACTGCGTCACAATCGCTCGCCATTCATTCCTATTTCTAGCACGCTCTCTTGCCTGTCTCACATCTATCCTCTTATCACCCAGAGCTTTCTTCACTCTATCCATCCACCCAAACCTTGGCCTTCCTCTTGTACTTCTCCCATCAACTCTTGCATTCATCACCTTCTTTAGGACACAGCCATTTTCCATTCTCTCAACATGGCCAAACCACCTCAACAAATTCATATCCACTCTAGCTGCTAACTCATTTCTTACACCCGTTCTCACCCTCACTACTTCATTCCTAACCCTATTTACTCGAGATACGCCAGCCATACTCCTTAGACACTTTATCTCAAACACATTCAATTTCTGCCTCTCCATCACTTTCATTTGCCACAACTCCGATCCATACATCACATTTGGTAAAATAACTTACTTATACAGAACTCTCTTTACATTCATGCCAACCCCTTTATTTTTTACTACTCCCTTAACTGCCCCCAACACTTTGCATCCTTCATTCACTCTCTGGCGTACATCTGCTCCCACTCCACCATTTGCTGCAACAACAGACCCCAAGTACTTAAACTGATCCACCTCCTCAAATAACTCTCCATTCAACAGGACAT
>NC_090728.1:196839700-196929700 GCF_036898095.1 Palaemon carinicauda
GTGTGGTTGGACTGAATCAGTTACGTTAACGACAGTCCCACAAAGAGTTAGGGGGAGCAGTACTGTAAAAGTCAAAACGTCCTAACTCCTAAGGACCACCGAGAGGTAATACCGTAGAACATTACAATAAAGGATTGACACCGATAGCTTTAGATTGACGTAAATATAAACTTACCCTTAAGTCATATCTCACCTCATGTGATAACTCATTTAGTCATTTCAAAATGTAAAGGTCAAGTTAAAAACAGTTAGTAATTTTAACCTAAAAATGGCGTTTATTTCCATAAAGTACAACAGGAATTTTCACCTAACTGACACAGGAAAAAACAGCAAAACTACCTAATTGAAATTTGAATAAAGACCGCATGGCATATGAAAAATGAAAAATGCCAAGAAAATGGTCAAATCAATTAAATCGTAAATCAATAATCAAACGACTAATCAACCAATGAAAGTAAAAATGGTGACTGAAATAATACCAAAAGTTCTACTCACTACTTTGAACACATTCCTCTCGGGCAATAAAATTTCAAACTTGATAGAGGGGAACGGGAACACAACTTATAGTAATGGACACGCCACGAATGATTAAACCAGACAGTTAGAACTTGACTTCCTAGCTAAATGTGCACATCGTCAAATAAAGGCTAGAAAAAAAAAGGGGGGACAGTTCCTTGGCCAAGGTTGAGCACCGTTAATTTGTACTCACGCTCTTGAGGGTTGATTGTAGACGTTGAAGTGGAAGCATCTTGTAAACTATTAACAACACGGTGCATCTTCACTTTTGCACTGACGTGTTTTGTCTTCTTAGGCCTATCTTCTGAATAATGACACAAAGTAAGGCATACTGTTGGTTAGTAAATGGTTGACCAACAGGTAGTCGAACCGACGCCTATGTTACAACGACGTCTCAGATGAAGAGGCTATGCCTACGTCCGCCTTCCACGCTTCCTGGTTTTTAAGTGGGCCGCTCACACGCTTCTGCCTCCCGGCGCTGAGCTGGTTCAAACAGGTCGAGTTCTTCTTCTTCAAATTTCCATGCGTACGTGGTTCGCTGAAGGGTGCTTTTTATAATTACATGGATCATTCTTGAAACTCCAGGGGAAAGTAATTATAAAGAAATCCTACTGTCTGGTTTATAAAAATTAATATACATACGAAAAATTAAGTGGCGTTTAGTGATGTTCAATAACACAGAAAACAATCCTAGCTAAACAGACTTATAAATAGGCACTGAGATGTAAATAGCAATAAGCTAAGATCAATGAGTTACGTAAATTAAAGAGTTACTTAAATACAAACCAATTGTGGTTAAACATCCAAAGCTTCAAGAGTATTTGGAACAGAACGCAACCAAGTGCTGTTTTCTTAAAAATTGTTGACGGTCGGTTGCATCGTCAAGCAATGTACTGTGAGCTCACAAAATGAGAGAAAATCAGCTACACAGGAATGAGGTGATGAAAGGTAAAGCATTACAGGGGAATGATGGACATATTAGCAGCAATGAATATTCAAGGGTATAATAATGAAGGTTACAAAGGAAACAAAAGAAAGAAGAGATGCATAAAACCCAGAAAATAACAAACAAAAAATAAAAAATTGAATAACGTGGTTGACTAAAATAAAGCGTGTAAAGAATTTCCATACCCTGCCAAGTAAGAGCGAGAGAAAAGGGGGGGGGGGGGGGGTCCACTAACAAGAGGTGGAGGGTACGAAAGGAAGGGGGCATTCCCTATCCCTTTCAAATTTACAGCACTTTCTGGAATAAGGCACGGGCTTTATCTGCCGCCGCCCTATGAGGTTGCCCTCGAGAGGACACAGGATCAGGTTTAGGAAGAGGGGCGACATCATCAGAAGAATCGTCATTTAGAGGGTCCTCTGTGGGAGGATCTGGTAACTGGGGTGTCGTGAGCGAATCAGGACCACCTTGCTCCAGTTCAGTGATATAGGGACCTGTGACATTTATCTCCAATGGGATAAGACGGTTAATGGGACGCACATATATTACATGAGGGGTGCGCACCTTCACAGATCTAATATGACCATGTTGACTGGGGTAGGGTTCAAGAATACGGGCCATGGGATAATCTTCCCGATTTACTTCATCCAAAATTAACAAACATAAATCTCTAATTTTAGGAGGTACAGGATGGATACAATTATTTTTTATGTGACGTTCACGAAGGGAATTGACATAATCCTGGGTCCATCGTTTTAAAAACACTTGCAACATGTTCGTTAGTTTCTGATAACTAGCTGGGAGGCTGTTCCCTTCCCTATGTGTGGGGTCATTGACATCGGTCATAAGGACCTGAGGAGCAAGTGAGAGGGTTCAACTGTAAAGCAGATGACTCGGAATCAAGGGGGTATCATTAACGTCGTTGACATCCAAGAAAACTAAAGGTCTATCGTTAATGACGCATTCGGCTTCTTGTACCAAAGTGACAAATTCATTATAGGTAGGATACAAGTGATACATGGCTTTCCTTAAATTAAGTTTGGTGAAGCCTATTAGCCTTTCATAAAAACCTCCCTGCCAAGGGGCACGGGGAGTGATGAATTTCCAGGTCAGGTTATGGGAAGATTTAAACCCATCAATTACAGGGTGATGCATAAGTTCAGTTAGAAGAGTTTGACCAGCTTGGGAAGTGGAAGCATTATCAGACATGATGCAGTGTGGCATACCAAATCGAGCGGCAAATCTGCGCACTGATTGCACAAATTCGATGACCGTTAACGAAGTTGTGAATTCTAGAGCTACGGCTCTGGTTGCTGCGCAGGTAAAAAGCAAGATGTAAACAAAATCTACATGTGAATTGTATACCTTAAAAGCTCCAGTGAAATCTAAGCCAGTTACTCGGAAGGGCACTCTTGAAATGAGGCGATTGGGATGATACTGGGCTAATGGAGGCATTGGGTACGGGGCCGCTTGCACCTTGCGGCAATGGATGCAATGGCACAAAATTTTCTTGATTTGCTGCTGCATTTGGGGAACCCAAAATTGTTTACGTAATTCAACAAGGAGTGTTGAAGTATTACAGTGCAGCAAACGTTCATGCCAATGTCTGACGATAAGTGTCCAAAGGGCACAATGATGTTCCAGCAAAATGGGATCTACATAATCTAATTCCACGGCGGCATTACTGAGACGGGAACTAGCTTTGAGAAGACCTTGCTTATCCAGGTAAGGTTTACGTTGGCCGATGAAAGCTCGTTCGTACGAATTGAGACGAATGTCTTCACCTTGCACTTGCTTCAGAATGTTAGAATAACTTTGGGCCTGGGAACATTTCAACATGACTGTTTAGGGTGGAAGGTTGAATTTATTGGTTAGATTAGGGCAACGTTGTGACAAGGGTTGTATCCATTGGGGAATTAAACGAAGGAGTGCAGTGTAGCACTTGATCGCGTCGTCAAGGGAGCTGTAATGATCAAACAGTCGTACTCCGGGGGGATCGAGCCGAATAGGACATGCACATATCTCCGGGTAAATAGAGAACCTGCTTTGATCGGGGTACTCTGAAGGGTTACTGAGCCAAGGAGGGCCTTGTAGCCAAAATTTATTCTTAAGAATATGCCTGACAGTGACACCACGCGAGGCCAGATCCGCAGGATTGCTATTAGTGGGGACATGCTTCAGGTTAAGATTACAAGTTAATTTAATGTTGATTATCTCCTCCACATGGTTAAGGACGTAAGGGGATTTACTTTTAGAATTATGGACCCACTGGAGGGCAGTTGAAGCATCGGACCAAACAGTGACCGAAGCGTATATGCCAGGGCGCAGTTCTGACAAGTGTTTGGCTAAACGACAGCCCAGTAAGAGCGCAGTTAACTTGAGTTTGGGAATGGTTAAACTTTCATCCATTTCCAACATACGCTTAGGGGTGACTCGGGCTTTAGCCGTAAGGAGGTGAGAATTACCTCCCTGGGTGACTATATAAGCAGCTAATCCGAAAGCGAGCTTGGAAGCATCGGCAAAAATGTGCAGTGCTGGTTGACTGCCATCATGCACGTTACGAGGGACTTTATATTTGTTCAAGACCTTTGTACCTTTTGATGATATCACTTAGTTCTTGAACTTGCTCAGGGTCAATAGGGGTGTCCCAGCCCCTGTCAGGCATCCACAGTTTTTGAATGAAGAGTTTGCCTATAATTGTAACAGGAGAAATAAGACCAATAGGGTCATAAATGGAAGAGAACAAGGACACGACCTTTGTTTTAGTGTTGTTGTGGGAATGACTTATCTCTAATTCAGGGGGTAATTTAACATTCAAGGTATCATTAACAGTATCCCATTCAAGACTGAGGTAATCATGAATGCCTCTTTCTGTGAAATAGCCGTTAAGAGGAGCATTAGTCGTCCATTTGGCTAACGGCATGTTAGCCTTTAACTTAAGTGCCTCAATGAGGGGCCTCTAACTCAGAATGTCTCTGGGGTCGACATAACAGCGTTGAAAGTTATCAATATAGAAACTGGTTTTGAGTGTCGACGCCAATCTACTGGACTGACTCTCCAAATGATGTTGGATAGTTTGGTTAAGCAAGTAGGGACTCGAGGTGGCGCCAAACAGAACGACTTTAAATCGATATGCGATGATCCTTGTCAGTTCTTGATCTTCAAAGAAAAGAAAGCGACAGAAGTCTCTCTGTTCTGGCACAATCTCTATGCGAAGGAATGCCTTGGAAATATCTGCAGTTAAACCAAAGAGCTTCTCGCGGAACATCAAAATCATCGATTGAATCTTCGATGCAAGATTGGGTCCTGTGTACAGAGAATCGTTCAGAGAAAGTGAATTTGGGTTCGACCTGGATGAAGCGTTGAAGACAATACGTATAGGGGTGGTGGCTGAATTCTTAACTACGGGATGATGTGGTAAATAATGTACTTTTCCATCAACAGGGCTGCCTAAGGGGACAGGCTCAATAAAAGTTTCTTTAAGATACTCATCCAGAATCTTACGGTAATCATTAAACAATTGGGGGTTCTTTGATTTTTTGACTGACATGAGTTGGGCAAAGGCTCTAGCATAATTTGAAGCGGGACACTTATCACTCTTGAAAGGTAGCTGAACAACATACTTTCCAGTTTTGTATTGAGTAGTTCTCTTGAAGAGATCAATTGCTTTCTCTTCAAGATGGCTGAAGGATTCTTTAGTGATACCAATGGTGTCAAGTTTCCAAAGGTTTTCAAGAGGCGGGTTTATAGTCATAGGCGAGTCAACATCAATTCGGTTAATTGTAATTGTGACTGCGCTGACATCTCTTGGGTCCACGTCAGGACGTGACCAATCAGGCAACTCTCCCCATACCACGTAACCGGCGGGAGTGCTAAACAGGTTTACACCTTGGATATTATGGGTACGCTTGAGGAGCCTGGGAAGATAATCGGCACCGAGAATGACCTCAATACAGGCAGCATTATCATCGGGACGTTGATCCGCGAGACGAATTCCATTAGCTTCTAGCGCACGGACAGTACGGGTGTAACCTGGCGCCTTGATGCCTTTACCTACAGGAAAGCTAAATAAATTTAATTTTTCATATATTGTGAGTTATATATATATATATATATATATATGACAGCAAGCCGGGAGGGAAAAGGAAACGAAGATTGGACAAGCGCTTTCGTGTTATTATTACACCTCTTCACGGTCTTATGGTTTAAAAACACAATTAGAATACAAAGAAACCTCTGTGATGACGTAAAACAGAAAAAAATGAGCAAATTACAAATTACTTAAAAGTTAGTTGTTTAAAAATGTTGTTTACAAGAAATTCATCCAGTTTGTACATACCTGAACTGGTGTTAAGCAGATCTTCGAAATTTTTCTTAATTAAAACTTTCAATGATATTTCTTTTAACAAAATCTTTGCAAAATATAAGTTCTTTAGCAGCTTTCCAATTAATAGCGTGGTTGCACTCATTCATATGCTGAAAAAGACTGCTGGCAATGTTTCCCGTTCTTACATTATATATATGCTGTTTTAATCGAGTTTCTAGTGCGTTGCCACTTTGACCGATATATCGTTTATTACACTGATTGCATGGAATTTCGTATATACATCCGTTAATCAGTTTTGGGGAATTTTTTATCAATATATTCTTGAGTGTGTTGTTTCTAAAAATTACATTAATTCCAAAAGGTTTTAACCCTGGATAGGTACGCTCCTCGGACACCCCTTTAAGGGTATACTCGGACGCGAACGACCCCGACGCCAAAAAAAATTCTTGAAAAATCAGTTTTTGCAGTAACCTCCTTTTTTCTTTTGCCAAAAAAAACTTCAATGAATGCTTAAAACAACTGTAAAGATAAATACTACTCATCTGCAGAAAAACTATTTATTATAAATATTTTAAAAAATTAGGTAGAAAAAAAAGACCTGACATAAAAATTCATAAAAAAAAAGTTTATACATATATACACAAATCCTTTTAGGAATTGATTCTTGAATGTTTAGGACACATCTTGATGTATTTTGGATGAAGTCAGACCCATGGAGGTGAAGATCTGAAATGAGAAAAAAAGGGTAACTTTTTTTGGCCAAAAAAATTTGTCCAAATTTCATGAATTTTTTTGGGTACCCAAATGAAATAGGAAGTGGCTAATTTTTTTAGGGAATAAACATATGTTATCCTAAAATAGAAATATGTAAAAAAATCTTCATTATTTTGTAAATTACATTTATATCAGGGGCCATATCTAAAGGTAATTTTTTGAGTACTTAGAAATTTCGTAAAAAAAATACATATATTTAATATATAATATGATATTTATGCAGGTAAAAATATACCAAAATATCACAAATTCTATAGGGAACAAGAATATATATAGATAGGGCAGCTTACGCTTCGGATATGTCCACAAAATGGCCGCCAACCACACTGACTCAGACTCCCTAATCTGCCACTTGAAATGTAGGAAGGGTATGTCAATTTCAAGGTGTTATTTACTAATCTAATTATTATTGGATATGCATAAAAATTGTATGGTGGGTTGCTGGATAATTGTCGATTATTTTACGACTATAAAATTAAAATTCTGACCCAAAAAAAATTTTTTTGAAGGGAAATTAAAATCGAAAAAAAAAAAAAATGTAAAAATAATATAATATTTTAGCTAAAAAAATTTGATGATATTCAATCAAAAAAAAAAGTAAACAAAATTTTCCGACAAATAAACATCTAGAGGAATCATTACTCTGTGATAGTTCCTTAGTACGTAGTAATTTTGAAAGAATTGGGAAAAAACGAAAAAATGGCAATCACCGGAAAATCGAACACATACCTATATATACGCCATATCTGGCTAAAAAAAAGATAGGCATGGGTAGCCAGATCATCTAGAAACACTTTCCAACACTATAAAAGTATAAGTTTTGCGACACTACTTGCCAATTCCTTATGGTAACATGACTAAGCAAAAAATGCAAAACAAATAAAAAGGGGCACTTGCGGAAAAATGGCTAACATTCTAATATACGGCATTTCAGAAAAAAAAAAATTCAGCCACGTGCTAGGCAAACCATCAAGGCACATTTTCCGACAAATAATCATCCAAATGAATAATTACTCTGTGATAGTTCCTTAGTACGTAGTAATTTTGAAAGAAATGGGGAAAAAACGAAAAAATGGCAATCACAGGAAAATCAAACACATACCTATATATACGCCATATCTGGCTAAAAAAAGAAGATAGGCATGGGTAGCCAGATCATCTAGAAACACTTTCCAACACTATAAAATTATAAGTTTTGCGACACTACTTGCCAATTCCTTACGGTAACATGACTAAGCAAAAAAATGCAAAACAAATAAAAAGGGGCAATCGTGGAAAAATGGCCATTCTAATATACGGCATTTCAGAAGAAAAAAAAATTTCAGCCACATGCTAGGCAAACCATCAAGGCACATTTTCAGACAAATAAACATATAAATGAAATATTACTCTGTGATAGTTCCTTAGTACGTAGTAATTTTGAAAGAAATGGGAAAAAACGAAAAAAATGGCAATCACAGGAAAATCGAACACATACTTATATATACGCCATATCTGGCTAAAAAAAAAATAGGCATGGGTAGCCAGATCATCTAGAAACACTTTCCAACACTATAAAAATATAAGTTTTGCGACACTACTTGCCAATTCCTTACGGTAACATGACTAAGCAAAAAAAATGCAAAACAAATAAAAAGGGGCACTCGCGGAAAAATGCCCAACATTCTAATATACGGCATCTCAGATAAAAAAAAAAGACATGCACGTGTTAGCCCAACCATCAAGGCACACTTTCTAACACAAACATGAAAAAAAAAAATCAATAATATACGGCAATTCCTTACTACGTAGTAAATTTTTACAAATATTGAAAAAAAAAAAAACAGAAATTGGCAACCGCAGTTAAATACCCAATATACCAATAACTACGTCGTATCTGACAAAAACAAAGTCATGCATGAGTAGCCAGATCATCTAGACACACTTTCCAACACTAAAAAAAGCAAAAGTTTTACGATACTATTTCGCAATATCTTACGAAAAAATGACTTGGCAAAAAAATGAAAAAAAATGAAAAAGGGACACTCGCGGTAAAATGCCCGACATTCTAATATACGGCATCTCAGATAAAAAAAAAAGACATGCACGTGTTAGCCCAACCATCAAGGCACACTTTCTAACACATAAACATGAAAAAAAAAAAAATGAATAATATACGGCAATTCCTTACTACGTAGTAATTTTTACAAATATTGAAAAAAAACAGAAATTGGTAACCGCAGTTAAATACCCAATATACCAATAACTACGTCGTATCTGACAAAAACAAAGTCATGCATGGGTAGCCAGATCATCTAGACACACTTTCCAACACTAAACAAGCAAAAGTTTTACGACCCTATTTGGCAATATCTTACGGAAAAATGACTTGGCAAAAAAAATGAAAAAAAATGAAAAAGGGGCACTCGCGGTAAAATAGTCCTCGTGGTGATGAACGACATTTTAACTAAAAAAAAAAATCATGCACATGGTAGCCAAACAATCCACCAAGACTTTCCACAACTGATAACCTATACAAGTTGCACCATTCTACGACAATTTTCATAATACGTAATAACTTTGATAATTATGCAAACTACCTTAGAAGGGTAAACTCGGTCGCGAACGACCCCGACGCGTCTCAGAAATCGGGGAAGGAGTACAGCTACAGCAATGCACATCTGGGACACTACTAGAGCGTGTAGGGGAGACACCTCCTGCAGGTCGATCACCCACAAATTCAGTCACGGGGGTGAGTCACGTGAGAAAAAACCTGTTTTTTTTTGACGCTCGGGGTCGCAAACGACCCATCGTACCTATCCAGGGTTAAAATTCCAGGTAGAGGTACAAACTGTTTGAAAAAAGGTAAAACAAGGAGGTTATTCACATTAAAATCATCGTTGTTAACAAAGCCATGAAAAGTTTTCTTTGCCTTTTGACAGGCTTTGTTTATGAAATGTGATGGGTACTTTAAAATAGATGCTATTTCATGAATTTTCCCAAGCTCAGCTTCAAGGAGATCAGGGCAACTTACCCGCAGTGCCCGTAAAAACATGGATGAAAAAACCATCATTTTGGTTGATGGGTGATGAATAGAATAAAAATGTATGTACGAATTAACATTCGTAAGTTTTCTATATACAGTAAATTTAAAAGACCTTTCTTGTCTAAATACTAGAACATCTAAAAAGGGAAGCTTGTTATCGAATTCTATCTCCAATGAAAACTCAATAGATGGTACCAGAATGTTTAAGGCTGTTAGAAAAGCTTTTTCATCCTTATCAATGGGCCAAGCACAAAAAATATCATCAACATATCTGACCCAGAAGATACCTGCAGGTAGAATCCTAGGCCTCGAGAGAAATTACCTCCTGGAGAACTTCTCTTAGGATCTTTTCATTTCTGACTGGGGTGAAAGGAAGTTGACTGGCTCTCAAAGGTAGGGTTAAATACTGGTGACTGGGCTACCAGTTGTTGAGGGACCATCTGGAAGGTGGTCTGGGGTATCGTGGTCATAGTTATGGCGGGGAGTTGTGCAGGTCTACGTGGTCTCTTTGCCCTTTTGTTCTTGGGCTAGGGACCTCCTTCCGAGGAAGATTTCCCTTTTGAGGACATGCCCCACTTATGGAGAAGATTCCTGTTCTCCATGGTTGCTCTCGCAATGACCTCTTGGACCAGTTCCTGTGGGAAAAGGTCTTTACCCCAGATGCTCGAGGTAATCAGCTTCCTTGGTTCGTGTCTGATGGTTGCTGAAGCCAAGAAAAACTCTCTACAAGCTCTCCTCGCTCTGAGGAAAGCGTATAGGTCTTTCACAAGGGTACCCATATGAGATTCGGCCAGGAAGAGGAACATTTCTGGGGCATTATGTTGACCTGCACTCATTTCCAGACAGTTCTGATGAGAGAGGGAAGCCACAAGTCTCTTCTTCAACTCCTGTTCCTTCCTCAGAAGGTCTGGCAACTTTGGAAGGTTCTCATTGAACTGTTGTCCTGCAATCTCTGGGTCTAACTTAGACACGGAGAAGGCTAGGTGGACATCCTTCCATTTCTCCTTGCAGGTAGGCAGTGCTAGAGAGAATGGCTTGCATTCCTCTAGGGTCTGATATAGTTTTCACTCATCGACTGTCTTGACGGCAAAGTCTAGTGCTTTCTCCGTAAAGGGGAAAGAGATGGAGGAAGGAGCAAGAAAGGTGGGGTGCTTCTTGTTCAGTGCTGAGACTTTGGAGTTGGTATATCCGGCTCCCTTCAAGGCCTTCAGGAGGATGGCTTGCGCCTTCTCGTGTTCAAACACGATGACCTCTTTGATGACCGTTTCTTCTCGGGTCGCATTCTCATCCCGCAGTCTCACATAGCAGTCTGGATAGGCTGAAAGGTTAGGCCAGAACTTAAGGTCTTCAAATTGCCTGGCTCCCAACTTCTTGGAACCGAACAGTTTCCCATTCATCATAGGCATATGCTCCGCATACCTCCAGGGATTGGTTTTGGAGCAATGAGGGAGACCAGACACTCTAAGAGGCTTCTTAGAGGTGCCCTTGGTGGTTCCGAAGCGGTCCATCTTCTCCTGCAACAGCCTTTACTGCTGCTTAATCGATTCCCCCATCGTCTCCTGTTCCCGTTGGAACGACTCCATCATTCGTTGAAGAGATGTCAGAATCTCAGGTTGGGGAGTTGGGGCCGAGGACGTTGACGGCAGAGGTTGGTATGCTGTCATAGCAAACTGAGGGTCACTTGTTTCCGTTGACAACGATCCTTCTTCCTCCACTCGGGGAGGGTCCACGTTCTCTTCAGGGCCACCTTGCAGTAGGTCCTGTTCGGTGGTGGTGGACACTTCTGACATCCTCTCTTGGTGGATGTCCATGCCTTCTAGTGCCTTGTTAATGTCCGAATCAATCTTTAGTTGTACGAAGGGGGACTGGAGCTGTTCCTGGGACACTACCGCACTCGGCAGAGCCTTGGGAAACAATAGGCACCTCAGGGAGTCATTGGGCAAGTATAGTCCTGGAGAGTTCTTTTGGAACCCTCTTATCCATTTGCGAAGAGTGTCCCTCGTGCGAAGAGTGTCCCTCGCTGTATCCCTACTCTCTAGGGTAACTAGGGGGATTTCACCGAAGCCGTTGGCCAGCAGGGTTAAGCAGGTGGGGCAACCCATCGGGTCCCAATACTTTAGGACTCCTATGACGACGCTGCAGAGGGCATGAGTCCTGCACATCGTGTGACCGCAGAAGTCTTTCCACTTTTGGTTGCAGAGCATCGATCTGCACTTCTCCCTAGGGTCATCCTGAAAAGGATAAATACTAATGAGTATTTTTGTTTTTTATATCAGTGATATAACATAAACAGTTTTTAATAACAATAGTAATCACTATTGTTTATGGTAGCTTAGGATAGTAAGCTTGAAAGGAAATAGAAAAGACACATATCTGAATTTCCTCTCACAGGCTATTGCTGAGACCTCCGTCAGTATCAATATTCAGTTTCCCTGATAGGGAGGATACGAGGAAGAGAAACTCTAGGTACTATAGTTAGAGTTAGTAAATAGTTTATACTAACATTATCCACCTGTAGTATTTTATATTAATACCGATTGGATATTTTAAGTCCCTAATGATAGAGGAAAACCAGCTGGGTGTTGAGGGAATATTCAACCTCAACAGAATATCGTGGTCCCAACAATCGCCTGTGATAGGAAACACAGAGTATGTTAGAAAACATGTTTACTACTGTATAGTTGTATACAGTAGTTTGCCGTCAGATACTGCCGGTGTTAGGTTAGTACCTGAAGGTGCTAAGTGGTAGAGAGAGTGAGAAAGATTAATGAAGGAGAGTTTCTTATTATTATGAATGAACATAACAGCTGGAAGTGTAGGAGGACTATAAGACCGCCTACTATCTCCTTACCTGAATGAAAGTTTCAATGAAAGGGGAAAAATCTATCAGATTCTGGCTCCCACCCATCCACAAAGGGCCTGTCACCGGCAATGAAGTCGGCGGCAATGAATGTGGATAGCAGCTCTAGAGAGAGATGAGGACTTTCCAAAGGATGTTAGGTTTTCCACCGGAAGCTGTCAGAAGCCGTCTCAATCTTCCACCAATTTTATTAACTTCCTGTGAAGGAAGGGAGTTAGGGGGAAGGTGGCAGAGACGGCTGAACTAACTGCCGCCGGCAGGGTACCATCCGGTAACGCAGTCATCCTAGCAAGCCGGGATGAGTATCAGGATACCGGTGAAATAATCTTAAGACGTCACTAAAGGACAGAGGTGGCGGCGGGTATGCCGCCTTCCTCAAACAATGAGCTGGGGAAGCATAGCTTCCTGTGCTAACGACATTGTCGATGGCAAGACAAGGGCACCCTGAGTATGTCACTATCTAAATCAACGGCGATGAAGAGAGACAGTAATTTAACTGTGAAAGGGGAGACTAAATTTACACACAGGAAAGAATAAATACTCAACTTTCCAGGTGATGAAGATGCTGGGGATTGCATGTTGAAATTCCAAAACACTAGTAAAAAACACCGGGCTAAAGGGTAGCACAACACTCTTAGTAGGCTACTAGAATAGGAATGCCGTCACGGTAGTAGTAGGGAAGGAGGTCCACTGAGTACCTAGAACGGCACCCCTTTCTTTTGCCACTCTTCCCCCTTACATCGAAGCGTTAAATCTATTCGGAGTGAAGATTGCTATGTGTCGTATCTAGAATACGTCCCCTGATATTATGCGATATCCTTTATTGGATACTCGCGCCAGGAGTTAGAATCCTGGAGACCTTTGGTTTAATTCCCTGGGAGTATCACAGTAGCAAATATCTCTTAGAAGGCTACCTATAGGAACCCTTCCATCAGGACGGCATGGCCTGAGCCCAAAAATACATGTTTGATGGTTATGCTGCTGATAAGATAACAACATATTGGAGAAAAGACAACTCTGCAAAGCTCGGATACATGTTAGAAATCGTGAAGTGGTGTAACAAAATAATGAGTACATGCATGCAGCCTCAGCATCTAAAGTTGAAAGAGAGCTAGCTATAACAAAGATAAAAGTGCGAGCTGCTGAAACTGTAGAGAGTACTTCTCAAGTAATTACCGAGTGCCTTGTGAATTTGCCTAAAGCTTGTCAAGGAGTGATAACTAACACACGATCGCTAAGGAAAATTGTGCGTAGGAAGCGGAAAGAAATTGACGATTTCCCAGGAAATCCGAGCAATTTAGAAAAACTTGTAATGCCCAAAAGTTTTAAAACTTATCATGTAACTGATAGTATCGAAGAACAGCTTTTATTAGCTAATATCTGTGATTCATCACGTAGAATTTTGATATTTGGAAGAAAAGGGAATTGCAATTTTCTTAGTCAAACAAAAAAGTTATTTGTGGATGGTACTTTTTAAAATTTGCCCACCTTTATTTTCTCAAGTATATGTAATTTTGGGGGAAATTCATGGAGGTGTACTCCCATTCATGTACGCTTTACTGCCAAATAAATTATGCATAACCTATGATAAATTATTTGACATAATTCTAGAATGACATCCTGAATACTGCCCAGAAAAGGTAAATTGTGACTTTGAACTCGCTAATTTCCTAATTTAAGATCAGCACTTTCCCTTCACTGCAATTCCTGGATGTTTTTTTTTTTTCACCTGGCTCAAAATATGAGAAAACATCTTGCTAGTGTGGGATATTTACGAAGGTATAATAATGACTCGGAGTTTGCTTTAAAATAAAAAATGAAGATTGCTCTCGCCTTCATTCCTGTTAGTGAAATTGATGACGCAATCGAACATTTATCTGATGCGCTTCTTGACGAATTGCAACCACTCCTGGACTGGTTTAAGGACACTTACCGTCACGTAGGGTTGCCAGACATCCTGCTTTAATCAGGACAGTCCTGTTTTTTATCTTTCTGTCCTCTGTCCTGCTTTGCCTTAAGGACAATAATAATCTGCTTTTTGTGTCTGTATATAAAAATATATTACTTCTACTATATATATATATATATATATATATATATATATATATATATATATATATATATATATATATATATATATATAGATACATATATATATATATATATATATATATATATATATATATATATATATATATATATATATATAGATATATATATATATATATATATATATATATATATATATATGTGTGTGTGTGTGTATATATATACACACACACACATATATATATATATATATGTGTGTGTGTATATATATATATATATATATATATATATATATATATATGTATATATAGGCTATATACATATCTCTCTCTCTCTCTCTCTCTCTCTCTCTCTCTCTCTCTCTCTCTCTCTCTCTCTCTCTATATATATATATATATATATATATATGCTTATAATGAAAAAGTAAGAACTGATGGTCAAAATAATTTTATTCTTTTATTCTTATTTTTTTTTTTCATCAAGGCTGAACCCAGCTGATTAGGCTTATGATTTTATATAGGGGCTGTTGTTGTCACAGTTAGGAATGTTAGGCAGGGAGTGGTAGCTGCATTGTATTAGACATGTCAAGATATCAGTGACGCTTATCAATACCGTCCCGCGGCACACATTGCATCAGAGATGTCATTCTGCTGAATGTTGAAGTGAGATTTGGCTGACTATTTCTCGCTTTATTGAATACCCTAAAGGAATGCCGAAAAGAAAGACTACATTTAACCAAGAATGGACTACGGAATTTTGATTTATTTCTAAAAGCAGAAAGGGTGATTATCATGTACTTTGCACAGTATGCCATTGTGATATGATATGGATATCGGTGGCACGGGGAAAATGCAATTGAACGACATGCTGCCTCAGATAAACATAAAACTAAAACTCGTATTGCTGGCACATCATCAGTGTTATCATATTTCTGCCCATCTCGATCATCTCAAAATGATAAAACAATGGCTGCAGAATTGTGTAAAGTGTATCATGCTGTGAAGCATAATCAATCATACAGAAGTGGTGATTGTGGAGTAAAAGTTGACAAAGAAATTTACAGTGACTCATTGATAGTGAAGGGAGTAACATGTGGGAAGACTAAAACAAAAGCTTTGTGTGAAAATATTCTTTCACCGTATTCTGTAGAAACACATTTGGAGTACATCAAAGCATATGGATTGCCCTTTTTATTAGCAATTAATGCTTCAAACAAAGGTGCAATAAAGTGTTTCCCAATACTTTTGAGATACTTTCATTTTGACAAGAGAGTGCACCAAATGTTACTTGACTTTAACAGCGATAACAAAGAAACATCCGAGGCCATAAAAATTACATATTACCTAAACTAGAGACTCCAGGTTTGGATATGAATAAAGTGTCTGCATACACTGCTGATAATGCAAGAGTAAACTATGGAAAACAAAACAGTGTTTATCAGAAAATTAAAATGGCTCAAAAGAACATTATTGTTGCAAACTGTCTTGCTCATATTTTGCACAATACAACAAAATTTGCTACAGCTAAAATGGATATTGATGTTGAAAATATTGTGATAAAAGTTTACAGCTATTTTAGTATTTCAGCTAAAAGAACAGCACAGTTGAAGGAATTCTGTGAATTTGTGGAGGATGAGGTTACAATTGCAATATATTGCGGCATTTTGTGACTAGATGGCTTTCCCTCTTGCCAGCTGTTGATAGAATACTTAAGTGTTGGGAAGTCCTAAAAAGTTATTTCCAGAGCATAGGTGAAGAGAAGTGCCCGAAAGTACTATGGAAGTGCCTGGAAGATGAAGGAAATACCTGTGAATCCTCTGAGATCTATTTCTTCCTTAGTCACACTGTTAAATTGTTCTCAGACACAATTGAAAGACTAGAAGCCAAGACATTCAGCATAACTTCAGTGTTCAAGTTAATGTCTGAACTGAAAAACAAACTTGATAGAAGAGCAAATGATCGTTTATTTTTCTTTTTTTTTTGGCTTTGCAGTAAACAACAAGCTTTGGCAACTTACACCAGATTTGTCGACGAAATGTAAAACAGACTTCATTGCTTTCTATGAAAGAGCTATAAAGTACTGAAGTGAAAGGTGTGACTTCTCTGAAGACAACTTTCATGACAAAGTGTCAAAATTGAGTCTAACAAGAGCAATACCTTTTGAAGAATTCTGTGACGCAGTCAAGGCTTGTAACATACAAGAAATAGACATGGATGAATTATATGAAGAGTATGGGATTGTGGAGGCAATTATCAAAACTCCTGAGATGAAAGATAGCCACAGTGAGGAACGTTATCTCAAGCTGTTCAGTAAATGTGAGGTCCCTTTAACAAATCTGAAGAAGGTAAGTGCTTATATTTCCTCTATTCCATGCAGCAATGCTCACACAGAACGGATTTTCTCTATGATGACTTCAGCTTGGACAAATGAGAGAAATCGTCTGCAAGTGGACTCGGTCAAAGCAGAAGAATGGCCTGCTATGTACAAAAACTTTTTGGCAAATAGAAACCTCTTGAGTATGGCAAGGAAAGGGACAAAGTACAAACGTTAGATTGATAATTACGTAATTCCTCTATTTAGTTTCTTGAATAATGTAAATTTTTTCACCCAAGTTATTTTTATTTTTATCATTATTATTATGTACCAAATTGTCCCATCATTAATAAAATTGAGCATTAATTCATTTCAGTTCTTTATTCTTATACTCTTTGACAAAGAAACGCTCAATTATATATATATATATATATATATATATATATATATATATATATATATATATATATATATATATATATATATATATATATTTTTGGGCTCAGGCCATGTCTTCCTGATGGAAGTTCCTAAAAGGTAGCTTCCTAGGGTATATTTGACTACAGTGATATTCCCAGAGAATTTTACCTTAAGGTATCCAGAATTCTAACTCCTGGAGCGAATATCCCTAAATAATCTCACAGGGATATCGCATAATATCAGAGGACGTATTCTTGACACGTCACATAGCTATCTTCACCCCGAACAGTATTAACGCTTCGAGGGGTTATAGTGACAAGAATCTGGAATGAGAATGAAAAGAGAGCCGCTCATAAGGCATTTCTCCTATTCCGTTTCCAGTGTGTATCTGATGAAGGAGGTAGCGCCCTCTTTATTCCTTTTCGTGTAGCTCTACTACTCGGTGTTTTCCCTTGTGTTTTCTCGTTTTTTTGGATTTTATTCAACATTTTGATGACTTCTCCAGCCTCTTTTGCCTCTTTACTATGTATAAATGTAAGCTCTTGTCGTTTTGAATTAAATCAAAAGTGATATTAACGTAAACAAGAGCTGTCGCCTACCGGAGGCATCCTGGATGCTATCGCTTGATCTTTGGGTCATTTACTTAGCTAGAGTGACGTTCCCGGTTTGTTATGTTTTAATAATCTAGCTATTTAGCTCCTCTAGGAATGCTTATATTATACCGTCAGTTTTTAGTTCGGTGATTTCGACACGGGTCGAGGTACCGATCTTGCCCTTCGCGAGGCTTAGTAGCCTAGACGTCTGGCCCTAGTACTTTCATGCATGATATAAGTTTTCTGAGTGTTATATTATTGAAGCTATAGGCAAATATTTTATACATGTAAGATATTGTTGAATGTTTTTTCCAAGATTGTATACGAGAGAGTTTCGGTGAATTAGGTAATCGATTCTCACCTTACCTAGTCTAGTATTCTAGGTACAGTAGTATACTTTCGCACATCCCCGATTGTTCTTTTCTCCTCTGGAGGCTAAGTTCAATCCCTCTTTCCCTCTGATAGCCTTTGGTTTAATCCTAGTGGTTCTATCTGTATAATAATCCAGGTATAACTATTCTAGGATATGTCTGTCCTGTCCTGATAACCAGAGTGACTGTTTTTTTAGGTTAGGGCAGAACATCAGAGTTTCTAGTCTGTGGTCTGCTTCTTCCTAGCATAGAGAATGAGTCTCCTTTGCTAGGTTAGGGGCAGACACAGGAAGCTTTGCTTCCCTAGTCCATGTCGGAAGGATTCTGTAAGAGATGATTCCTTCTTCTAGTGGCATAGCAGACTGTCCTGTGTTGTTTTTCTCGGGCTGGAGAATGAGTTTTCTCTGTTGCCCGGCGAAATAACTTCACCTAACTTTGTTCTGGTTTGGAGGAGGATAGCAAGCATTGCCAGTCTTCTTCCCTAATAGACAACTCTTGGTTAGGATGAGCTTCCCTAACTGCTGAGTGTGTCTCTTGCTAGAACAAAGTCTATAGGACCCTTATCCCTTCCCCACCTCTCTTTCTTTTATTTTCTTTTGGCCGCAGTCCTACTTCCGTACCTAGTATAGGTTAGGATGGAGGACTGGCTCAGCTCTCTGCTGGCTGGTATTACGTGTCGGCCGGCAAAGACCCTTTGTTCTTTGCAGAGTGAACCCCAGACTTCCCTTGGTCTCCCTTCCATGTCTGCCGGTAGAGCCCGGCAGGCTATGGATTCTTTGGAAGCCTGAATGCTACATTCTCCCCTTCCATAAGTTCACTCTTTCTGGATGGAAGGTCGTATGGCAATGCCGCCTTATAACCTTACTTCCATACTGTTTCTCTGACTATTGTGTGGTACCCCTAACCAGGCTGCCGGCTTAACAGCCAACAGCCCGGCAGGTGGAGGTTCTCTGATTCTTGGCTACTGCCGGCGAGCATGGGTATTATTATCTTTGCCTGCCGGCAGTGGAAACACAGCCCGAATCTGCTGGCCACTACGATTAGCGGCTGGGAGCCGGGTATTAGTGTTTTCAGCTGTCGGCCGGCAATGATTGCCGGCCGGCACACAGTCGCGAATCAGTGGGCTGCCGCCTATTAGTTAAAGATAGTATATCTTTGAACTATACAGGGGTAGATGCCGGCCGGCACGTGCAGGCGCACACTGGCACGTACCGGCGCGTGCTAGCTGGCACAACAGCATGTGATGTACAGCAGTTGCTATATTTGTAGTGTAGTACACACTGCATTAGCAGAAACTGCTGTACAGAGCTTGTGATAACACTAAGTTCTTCATCATATTTATTGTTATCTTGTGCAGCCTTTTGTTGAGACCGTACAATATATAGAAAGTAAGTTCTTTCTGTATTCTTTCTATCCCGTATATTAAAACTTTATCTCAAGGTGTGAACTACACCTTAAATTTCCGTTTAGGAAATTACATAAGGTATTCTAGAATAGAATTAACCTTAGTTTTAATATCTTGGGAGGTTTCAGCAATCGACTGGACAGGAAATACAAGTATGTGTCTTTCCTTCTTTCTTTTATAGCTTTTCTATATAAGCTAAATGTTTCAATATAAGTGAAAGCCTTCACTTGATACTCATGGATTTTTCTTCTCTTTACAGGAGGACCATCCGTAGCGGGAGTGTGTTCTGTAATGTCCGCAGTAAGAACTTCTGTGGACACCAACTTTGCAGGAGGTACACAGCATGCGTAGCCTCCAGAGGTGATCTCTGGTATTGGGACCCTCAGGTTTGTACAGTTTTTTCTAACCTGTTTTCCGAGTCTTTTGACGACCCTAAGTCGATGAAGTCAAGGGATGCTGCCAGGGAAATGTTACGATCCTGGGTGAGGGGTTTTCAGAAAAACACCTCAGGCCCCTACCTTCCAAACGAGAAGATGAGGGCCTACCTTTTCCCTAAAGCATCGGCTGATGCAATCATCCCTCAGCCTCAGGTGGAGATACCAACTGCCCAGAATCCGGTAGATTCTGAAGTCTCGGCCGCCCTTCAAGACATCCAATTGGACGATAAGATGTCGGAGGTGTCGGATTCTACTGAGAAGGACCTTCTAGGAGAAGGTCAGTAGGAGGAGCTGTCCAAGGCTCCTCAAGTAGAAGAGGAAGAGATCGACGAGGTGTCGGTTACATCGGTTCCGGACCCAGAACCTGTTCCCTCTACATCGTCTGCTATCCCAGATGAACTGGGAAGAGCTCTTTCTTCCTTTGTTGAGATGATCCATCAAATTCAAAGGAAGAATGATGAGAGGGAAGCTGCAATGAAATTGGAGATACGCAGACTTGCAGCATCATGTGGGCCCCAGAAACGGCTCAACGTGAAGGATCTTCCTTTGTGCTCGGACACCAATCCTTGGAGGTATGCCGAACACATGCCAATGACAACCGGGAAGATCGTGATTTCAGAAAAGTTGGGAGCAATTCCCCTGGAAGAGGTGGAATTTTTGCCCAACAAAGATTCTTATCCGGACTGCTATGTCCGTCTTAGGAAGGAGCCAGCCTCAAAGGAGGAGACGGAGCCGAAGGAGGTCATAGTTTTTTACCATAGTAAAGCTCAGGCGTTACTAGCGAGCTCGATGAAAGAGAGGGGCTTCACTAACTCAAAGATGCCAGCCTTGAGTAAGAAGCTTCCCTCCTTTGTGGCCTCTCCTACCAGAGCCTTTCCCTTCATGGAAAAGGGATATAAGGCAGCCTTAAAGGCGGTGGAGGCAGGGAAACCATGCCCCTCCTTGGAGGAGTGCAAGCCGTTATCTCTGACCTTGCCCTTGGACCAAGAAGACTGGAAGGACGTACATCTTACCTTCTCAGTCGGGAAGCTGGAAGCTGATATCGCCGAACGTCAGTTTGGTGAGGAACTTCCAAAACTGTCGGAGGTTCTCTTGCGTAGAGAGCAAGAGACGAAAGAAAGACTTGCGGCATCGATGTCGTTGCAAACGACATTAGAAACGATGGCAAGTGACCCCAAGAACCAGGACAGGTTCATGGTAGTGGCCAAAACCCATCTGGCCACAGTTACGAAGGATCTCTATAACTTTATTAAAGCTAGGAGAGCCTGTGAAGAGTTCGTGTTTGCCTCGGCTGCTGTAAGGCATGAACCGAGGAAACTGATCTCCTCTCGTATCTGGGGTCAAGACCTCTTTCCCAATGAAGTGGTTAAAGAGGTAGTAGACAAGGCCGCCACAGAGAATAGTAACCTTCTCAAAAAGTGGGGCTTAGATCTTAAGAGAAAGTCTTCTCCGGATGAGGGTCCCCAACCCAAGAAGAAGACAAAAAGGCCTAGGCCATCCTCTCGGCCGGCTAAACCCTACCGACAGCAACAACAACATCAACTCCCTGTGACCGCGGTGCCTCAGATAGTGGCACAACCTCCAACCACGTACCAGATGGTACCTCAACAAGAGAGGACACAGTCACCAGTTTTTAACCCAGCCTTCGAAAGGCAGACTTCTCCTTTCGTTCGAAAGCTAGAGGAACAGCCAGAGGTTCTTCTAGACGCCCTTCAAGAGGAAGGGGATCCAATGGAGGACGCACTCAAGGAGGCAAGGCCTCAGGTCCACAACAGCGGAAATGAGATACTTCCAGTAGGAGGGAGACTACAGCTATTTAGGGATCGCTGGACCTTTGATCCCTGGGCCCACAGCCTAATAAAGAATGGACTAGGTTGGAGCTGGAGCAGTCCTCCACCTCAATTTCCTCAATTCTCCCAACACTCAACCCCGTTCTGGAAGAATATGTTCGAGAGCTCTTAGACAAACGAGTAATCCGGAAAGTTAAGTCCATAAAATTCCAAGGAAGGCTGTTTTGTGTTCCAAAGAAGGACTCAGAGACACTCAGAGTAATTCTAGACTTGTCGCCACTCAACAAGTTCATAGTGAACTACAAGTTCAGAATGCTCACACTTCAACACATAAGGACCCTGCTGCCCAAAAGGGCGTATGCTGTCTCTATAGACTTATCTGACACTTATTGGCACATTCCAATTAATCGTCACCTCTCCTCCTACCTAGGCTTCAAGTTACATAGAAAACTTTACGCCTTCAGAGCCATGCCTTTCGGGCTAAACATAGCCCCAAGGATTTTCACGAAGCTCGCGAACGCAGCCATCCGTCAATTACGCCTAAAGGGGGTCCAAGTAGTAGCCTACTTGGATGACTGGCTGGTGTGGGCAGCATCCAGGACAGAATGCATGCAAGCTTCTAAGATAGTGATCCAGTTCCTGGAACATCTGGGATTCAAGATCAACATCAAAAAGTCTCGACTTTCTCCAGCTCAAAAATTTCAGTGGTTGGGAATCCACTGGATTTTGGAGTCACATCGACTTTCCATTCCTGGTAAGAAGAGGAAAGAAATAGCAGGATCTGTCAAGAGACTATTGAAATCCAAACGGATATCAAGACGCGAACAGGAGAGAGTGCTGGGCTCTCTACAGTTTGCTTCGATTACAGATCCAGTGCTAGGAGCACAGCTAAAGGATGCAACAGGAGTCTGGAGAAAATACGCATCAAACGCGCGAAGAGATCTAATAAGACCACTACCAACTTGGCTGCGAACACTTCTCAAGCCGTGGTCCAATGCCAAGCAATTTAAGAAATCAATACTTCTTCAACCTCCTCCCCCGTCAGTAACTATCCACACAGACGCTTCAAAGGAAGGCTGGGGAGGTCACTCTCATCAGATGAGAGTCCAAGGAGCTTGGTCCAATCTTTTCAAGTCATTTCACATCAACTTTCTAGAAGCCATGGCAGTACTTCTGACACTAAAGAAAGTATCTCCTCGCCACTCGACCCACGTAAGACTGGTTCTAGACAGCGAGGTGATAGTGAGATGCCTGAATCGACAAGGGTCGAGGTCACCTCAAATCAACCAAGTGAGGTTGGCCATATTCCGTTTGGCGGAAAAGAAGAAATGGCACCTCTCAGCAGTTCACATTCAAGGGTTCCGCAATGTGACAGCGGACGCTCTATTCAGGTTTACACCTATAGAGTCAGAATGGTCCCTTGACGCAGGATCGTTCTCCTTCATCTCGGGTCAAGTCCCAGAGCTGCAGATAGACCTCTTTGCGATGAAAGACAACAAGAAAATAGATCGTTACGTGTCCCCATACGAGGATCCGCTAGCGGAGGCAGTGGACGCTATGTCCCTGGACTGGAACAGATGGTCCAGGATTTACCTGTTCCCTCCGCACAACCTCCTTTTGAAGGTCCTCGATAAGCTGAGATCCTTCTAAGGGAAAGCAGCAATAGTGGCCCACAAGTGGCCAAATAGTGTGTGGTTCCCTGTGGCATTGGAACTACGACTAAAATTTGTACTGCTACCGGATCCATCCCTGTCTCAGCGAGTACAGAAGTCGACTGTCTTCGCTTCATCACAGAAAACACGGAACCTACATCTCATGATTTTCTCTCCTTAACGATGAGAAAAAGATTCGGTGTTAAAAGTCAGTTTAGACTTTTGGAGGAAACCAGAAGACATTATGAGGCTTCAGGGAAGAAACAGACATCCCTTGTCAAGGCGAAGAAACCAAAAGAAATCTCGATAGATTCCTATTTATCATTCTTCATTCACCTTCATTCACCTTCATGAGCAAGGTTCAGCAGCCAACACAATTCTATTGTTCAAGCCTGCCTTGACAAGACAGATACCGTATGCCTTACAGGTCGACCTTTTTAACAACGTTCTTAATGAACTACAAAGGCCCATGCTAGGCTTAGCCCTTCAGTGCCTCCAAAGACCCTTTGCATGGTCAGTAGATAAGATTCTTCATTGTGTATAAATAATGAACAATGAGGAATGCGCTTAGAAGGCCTTGAATTTTAAGTCATATTTCTGCTTGTACTCACTTTGGGGGCCAGAGTTAGTGAAATAGTGGCTCTCTCTAGAGAGGAAGGCCACGTCCAGTTCTTGGAGGGAGAACTGAATCTATTTCCAGACCCAACGTTTCTTACCAAGAACAAGCTACCCACCAACAGGTGGGGTCCCCTAGAGAATCTGCCCTCTGAAGGAAGATGCATCTCTATGTCCAGTGGAGTGCCTAACTTCAGACTTTATGGGAGGACAGCTGTTCGGAAGAGAAACCCTGGGTTCAAGATTATATATAACTAAGGGCGAAACTCACCCGTGTTATTCGCAGAACGGATCCAGACAGTACACCCATTAGTCAGGATCCGAGGAAAGTTGCCTCTTCCATAAAATTTCTTTAATTATATGGACTTTGAACATCCTTGTTTGTACACTGGCTGGTAGTCATCCAAGGTGTTCTTTATGCACTATGCGAAGCTAGTGGAGCAACTTAAAAGGTCTGTGGTAGCAGCTGGTAGAATTCTTTAACCTTCTGTTTTAAATCTGCGAGGAACAGTGTAATTCATTGGGGACGATTAATTAAGAGGGTGCGTGTGTAGTCACTGTATGTTACTACACACTGAGCGATAGGCCACGAAAATGTCCTTACGAACTGTTCCACTGACGTCGGTGAACTATAGCATAATGCGGACACTTGTGCCAAGCGTTTTTTACGCTAGTGTAAACAAACAGTATACAGACTATATCATTATCATTAATAATTCAATTGAAGTGGCAAACCTGTTTCCTAGTAGACGAAACAATATTTTCTGTTGACTGTTTTTCTTTATGCTTTGAAGCATATCATCCACATTTTATAAATTTTATAAATGTTGATCTGATGTGTACGTTTATTAAATTCTAATAAACTAGTTCATAGTTCTTATTCGCCCACACTCATTTTATTAGAAATGTACTGAGCATTAAGATTAAAATATGGATATTTTTATCATGGTATGTCTTTTAAGACTGTTCCCTGATTCAAGCAAAAGTCCACTCACTCTAACCCTTCCTTGGAAGGGTTGACGTGGTACCCTAATGGGATAGTGGCAAAGAGGCAAAATTTGTTCCTATGCAGATACAACCATTATCCAATAGTTTATAAGAGTAGTCACCTTGGGGAAGGTGTCACAATTCATACTGACATTGGTGACTCTTAAACAAACTTTGTTTTATATTGTATAGGGCGAGACCACTATACAAGCTTGTCATTTTGTCATCCATAATTGTTATGTACTCCTCAAGACTTTTTCCAGAGTCTAGTACGACTCTTCCCTGTTGGGGGCAGGAAGCACTAACGTAGTTCATGCTTAGATGAAATGATGTATGACGGTAACATCATAGGTCTCTAGATCTAGAATGACCAGGAAATACTTTCTTGAGAGTACGGCACTTATTGAGAATCCACAGATACAGTAATGCTCTGGTAAACTTCCATGAGGATGACATGGCCTGAGCCCAAAAAACGGATTTCGAGCTAAGCGAAAAATCTAATTTTGGGTGAGGTAGCCATGTCGTCCTGATGGGCCCGCCCTTCCTTTTATTGTAAAAGGGCTTATTGACCCCTCCCTATAATACAGTATCTGTAGCACCTCGTATATCGCTACAAGGAATAAAGAGGGCGCTACCGCCTTCATCAGATACACACTGGAAACAGAATAGGAGAGACGCCGTATGAGCGGCTCTCTTTTCATTCTCGTTTCAGATTCTTGTCACTATAACCCCTCGAAGCGTTAATACTGTTCGGGGTAAAGATAGCTATGTGACGTGTCAAGAATACATCCTCTGATATTATGCGATATCCCTGTGAGATTATTTAGGGATATTCGCTCCAGGAGTTAGAATTCTGGATACCTTAAGGTAAAATTCTCTGGGAATATCACTGTAGTCAAATATCCCTAGGAAGCTACCTTTTAGGAACTTCCATCAGGACGACATGGCTACCTCACCCAAAAATAGATTTACGCTTCGATCAAAATTCGATATATATATATATATATATATATATATATATATATATATATATATATATGTATATATATATATATATATATATATATATATATATATATATACATACATATATATATATTTATATATATATATATATATATATATATATATATATATATATATATATATATATATATATATATATATATATATATATATATATATATATATATATATATATATATATATATATATTATATATTTTTATAATGTACTATATAACATCTTATATTAAGAAAATATAAAGATTTTTATAATGTACTGATGATAACAATATTATTTTTGTTTTATACATTGAAATGCTATTTTTGTTTGTAGAGACGATAATAAAATTACAAATATTTTCAAAAAAGTTTGACTTAATTCCACGTTATAATTAGCATCATATATTATTACTCAAATTAGTTAAAAGAACTTATGCAACAATTTTAGTTCTGCAAAATATGAATATATGCGGCGAAACTGGTCTGCGGCAAAAATAGTCCACGGTAATATGGAATGTGGCGAGATGGCCACGGCAAAATGGCCACGGCAAAATGGCCACGGCTAAATATCCCACCCTCTCTCTCTCTCTCTCTCTGTATATACAGTATATACATTTATATATATATATATATATATATTATATATATATATATATATATGTACTGTATATGCAAATATATATATATATATATATATATATATATATATATATATACATATATATATACATATATATATATATATATATATATATATATATATATATATATATATATATATATATATATATATATATATATGGTTTATGTATGTGATATGGTGGATATTACTCACGGCATCCACTTCTCTAGAAACTTGCACCGGGTCCTATTGTTTGGGTAAAATCTTTACCCCACGATCAAGAAGGGGTACACTAAATACAACGGCCCGTGAATCACATCTGACTTCGATAATTCACTGTCGATATAATGGGTGGGGGTGGTGGGTGGGTCGTGTCAAAGGACCACTCTATTACCGTGGAGATGCTGGTATTAGAGGAGGTTTTTACTGGGAGGCTTCGAATTTTAATGTTAATACAGTTTTCAGTTAGGGTAGAAATATGCACAGTGATTTTCAAAATAATTAGTTCTTATTAGTGAAAGTTTAAAATATATGCACAGACAGCGAAATGGTAAGGTACACGAGTTGTCAAGTAGTTATATCAGAATGAAAATAGGAGTCGGTGTTGCCTGTTTTCACATACATCCTTCACTGACTAGTCTGTTCAACGGTTAAAAGTTTCGTTCGTGGCAGCACCTCAGGTTTGACTGTGGTGTGGATGGACAGATATTCGCGAGGGCGGGGTTTTCAATTCTGACTTGTGGAGTGGGGCAACAAATTCTGCCTTTGGATGCTTTTATTGGCCATGGCAAACAAAATGGCACCTATTCAGGAATTAGCGAACGCAATTAGGTAGAAATGCCAAGAAATTGTGGTTCTACGATTCAAACTACGTGTTGAGAAAGAATTAGAGTGAGGAAAGGCAGCTGTAAATGGAATGTTAATCTGTTTACAAATAAAGAAAGTGTTAAGGTAGGTGTCTGATCTTCTACTCGGGGACAGGTTATAAGTATCTTTAAATCTGTGATGGGCAGGGGTCAGGGCAATAAGATTTAAAAAAAATAATCCGGGTCATTGAATTTAGCACTCGGAGAAGTTAGGAATTCCAGTGTCAGCGGGAAGTTCCAGTATACGACCAATTAACAATAGCGTAGGGTATTAGCTAGACACGATTAACAATGGAGTAGAGGCTTAGCAGGAAAAGTGTCTCAAGGGATATCAGATGAAAAATGTTAAGGGTGAAACACCCAGGCATGTTAGATGAAAAATTTAAGTTGAAAAGGTTGCTCCTTGAGACAATTGGACGTGCTCTAAGACACATTAATCACCCTCAGAATTTGAAGAGTTGGGATTCAAACAGGAAAGCAATCTATATGATCATAAGGGGTGGATTAATCTGACAATTAGCAATACGACCATTATAATCAAAGTGCAACATGGCTTAAGAGAGAGGGATTGAAAAATTATTCATTTTTATGTTAGACATAGGCATGTGGGACTAAAGGTTATAGATATATGTCTGGTAATATAATACAGGTAATACTTATAATAAATAAGAATATAAAATTATTAGTAGCATACTTATCGTAAGGTTATTAAGTATATATATATATACATATATATATATATATATATATATATATATATATATATATATATATATATATATAAGAACAGTGTGGAGGATTAATTTTTATTTACTTTTATTTATTTTTTGTTTGCCAAATCCTGAGAGAGAGAGAGAGAGAGAGAGAGAGAGAGAGAGAGAGAGAGAGAGAGAGAGAGAGAGAGAGAGAGAGAGAGAGAAAGGTTGTTAATGTATCAATTGTTTGTTGTGAGAAAGACTGTTGGTATAAATGAGATCGTTTGTTTATGTTTTTAGCTAGGTTACGACAGTGGTGAACGTCTTGGGTGATTGGCTTTTTTATTTGACTGCAGCAAGAGTCAGTTATGTTTGAATGCTGGATTATTATCATATTTTACCAGTGTGGAAGTGATTATATATTTCAACAGTAAGTACACTTTTGTTTACATTTGCTTGTCATGATTTTGAATGATAGGAACAGTTTATTATTTATCTTTGATTATAGTGCGATAGTTTAGTTAGGAGTGTTCGTAAGTGGTTTTCTTTTTTATTTTGTAGGCTGTAATTCCTCCTTGGTGAGACTTACTCCTTTGAGAGAGATTTTTTTGTGAAATTGATTGATGACGACTTGGCTTGTAATAAGGAACTTTATACGACCACTCTGATTTATACAATTGTTGATGACCCGGACCTAATGAAATTCAGATTGCTGTTGATGATGATGATGATGATGATGATGCTAATAATAACCACGACCCCAATCAGGGAAGTAATGGTGGCAAATTGCCACCCAGTGAACTGTTAAACACAGAGCTGTGTTAGTGTGCCGTAAAGACAGTCCGGCTTGTGTGTGGCGATAGTGTTGGTGCCAACATATATAAACATACACATTTTGGTGTTGGGGTGTGGTATAATTTTAAATTTGTTAGGGTTTTGGGGGGTTTATATGAATGGTGTTTTTGGTTATTATATATTATATTATTTTGTGTTAAGTTTATGATTAGTTTTAGGTGTAATTATTTTGGTTGTGGATGGATTTTATGTTAAGCTTATTTTGAATGCAGAATTTTTTTGGTTTAGTTTTAAGAAATATAGTATTAAGGGTATGGTTTGTTTTCATTTCCCTTCTGTCCAAGAGTCCAGTTGATAACGTAAGGGGAAAGTTTGTGCAGAGGGGACAATTGTCAGTTAGAGTGATTCAAGGGTGTGGGGGTTGTTATTGCGACATCCCGCCACATAATTTTGGCGCCCGAACAGGGACTGCCAAGGTGGGATTGATAACTGGACTCTTAGACGAAGGACTGATAGGTTACGAAATTAGATTTAAGACTGAAGAAAATGGAAGATCAGAACAAGTTATTAAGTGAGGAATTGCGGTTGGTTAAAGAACGGGAGAAGAAGTTGATAGTTGAGAATAAGGGGTTAAGGTGTGAGAATGAGGAGATGCATAGGAAACTGAGGGAAGTTCAGGGAACTATAGAGAGAGTGGAAGAGGGTGTTGAGATACGGATGCGTGAGAATGAGGAATGAATGGAAGCTATGATGGGGCAAGTAATGGGAATGATGAAAACTTTCATGGGTGAAGGCGCAGTCGGAGGAGTGGCCTCCGCTACAGGTAAAGGGTTGCTGGTGGAAGAAAAGGTTAAGGTAAGTGTTAATGGGAAAGGAAGTGATAGTGATAGTAATAGTGATAGGGAAGTTAAAGGGACTAGGCATAGTAAGGATGAACAGAAATGTGATAGGAAGAATGAGAAGAAAGGTAAAAGTAATATGAAGAGGGAAAAGAAGAAAGGTCAGGATGAGAGCGAGGATGATCATGAATGGGTGAATGTGGTGAGTAAGAAAAGGGCTAGGAAGAATATAATCAAGGATAGGAGTATGAGTGTGGAATTAGATTCCTTATATTCTAGCGAGGAAGTAGGAAACAAGAAGGAAGGTAGCAGTGATGATAGCAGTGAGAATGAACGTGATGTGTGTAAGACTGTGTTTATGAGAGAGGTACCTCGGTGTGAAAGATTCAATGAGCATAGTAGTAGGGATATATATGAATTTTTCAAGGAGTATGAGAGGTATTGTCAGGATAAGTATGGTGATAGTAAGAGAGTTTGGGCTAGGGAGTTAGGAGAATATTTGACAGTGTATTTGTTGACGATGTATGGTGTGATAATGAGTGTAGGTGACGTTGATTATGAAAGTGTGAAAAACAGAATAATTGAGCAGGTAAAACGTATAAAAGGGAGTGTTAGGTATAAGCATAAGAATTATTTTGATGAGGCACGGATGAATGCAGGAGAAGCTATATCAATGTATGTATGTAGTGGAAACGTTAGCTAGGAAGAAGTATGGGGATGAAGGCATAAATGAGAATAAGGAGTTAATTAGGAAGTTTTTGGCGACCATACCTCAGAATGTGAATGAATTTATTAATTTGAAACGTAAGCAGAAGATGAGGTGGACGAAAGAAAGATTGACATGGTATGATATTTTAGAGATAGTTGAGGATTACGAGTTAGATAGATGTTTGAAAGAAAGTAAATCTGTGAGTGTAAGAAGTGGAATGGAGGAAAGTGTGCCAGAATCTGTTAGTTTTAGAGATGCTGTTATGAGAGGACCGATGAGGGTAGCTGATAGTGTAGTAGATAGGAGTGTTAGGTCGAGTAATGTGGGAATACCTGTAAGGACAAATGAAGGGTTTAGGCAAGGGAATCAGGTATGGAGGGATAGGAGTGCTAGTGTGCAGCGAGGTAGGTCAGGTAGTTGTGTCTGTGAAGAGAAGTGTTATAGGTGTGGGAAAGTAGGCCATAAAAAGAATGAGTGTAGATGGGCGTTAGGAGCATGTTTCGGGTGTGGGGAGACAGGGCATAGAATTAGTGAGTGCAAGAAAGAGAGAGGGGTAAAATGTTAACGGTTTGGTATGACTGGGCACATAGCGAGTGGATGTCGTAGTAATCATATGAATGTGAATTGTGGTAATTGTGGTAAGAATGGTCATTATGCTAGAATGTGCAAAGAGCCCCGAGGTAAGTGTACTGAATGTGGTGCAGATGGGCATGTAGCTAGAGTAAGTAGGAAGAAGGGATTAAGTCAGCCAGGATGTTCGGGAAACTAGAGTGTAAGAGGGTTCAGCTGGGTGAGTCCTCCTGTGTGTGTGGAAGGTATAGGATCAATGTTTGTGAGAATGGGATGAATAATTGGTTGGAAATGAGCTAGTATGAATCTAGTATGCAGGAGAAGTTAGGGCTGGAAAATGAACAATTAGCGGTAGTTGAATATAGGAAAAAGAGGCATTTGAAAGTTTTAAGTAAGGAGAAAGTGCAAGGGAAATTTATAGGTATAGGTAAGAATACGAATAAGTATGACAAGGGTGTAAATGTGCAAGTGAGTTTGGAAGATAAATGTATTAATACAGATGAAACGTGGCTGAGTATGAATGATACTTTTAGTGTGTGTGGCTTTTCGTTAGATGATGTAAAAGAAAGAATGAATAACGCAAGAGTGAGAGATAGGAGAATGATAAGTAGCATGAATGAATCTTTTGCTAAAGTCGAGAATGTTTTTGATGAAATGGATGAACTGTTTACAGAAATGAGTGTAATTTAAGGGCCAGATGAGAACGAGGTAGATGGGATTCTACATAATATTTTTGATAAGAGGGATTTAGATAGGAATAGTGTTAATGTAGCGAATGATTGTGATAAGGAAGAAGTGAATGAGAGAGTGTATGAAGACCCAGTTACTCGGAGTAGAGGTCCTATTCCTGACTGCGACTGGGTTATGAAAAAAATTGGGTAAGTGTTGTGTAGGACGGATTTGGCAAAGTAAGGGGGGTGGAATGTGGAGGATTAATTTTTATTTATTTTTATTTATTTTTTGTTTGCCAAATCCTGAGAGAGAGAGAGAGAGAGAGAGAGAGAGAGAGAGAGAGAGAGAGAGAGAGAGAGAGAGAGAGAGAGAGAGAGAGAGAGAGAGAGGTAGTTAGTGTATCGATTGTTTGTTGTGAGAAAGACTGTTGGTATAAATGAGATCGTTTGTTTATGTTCTTAGCTAGGTTACGACAGTGGTGAACGTCTTGGGTGAATGGCTTTTTTATTTGACTGCAGCAAGAGTCAGTTATGTTTGAATGCTGGATTATTATAATTTTTTACTAGCGTGGAAGTGATTATATATTTCAACAGTAAGTACAGTTTTGTTTATATTTGCTTGTCATGATTTTGAATAATAGGAACAGTTTTGTGAAATTGATTGATGACGACTTGGCTTGTAATAAGGAACTTTATACGACTACTCTGATTTATACAATTGTTGATGACCCGGACCGAATGAAATTCAGATTGATGATGATGATGATGCTAATAATAACCACGACCTCAATCAGGGAAGTAGTTGTGGCAAATTGCCACCAAGTGAACTGTTAAACACAGAGCTGTGTTAGTGTGCCGTAAAGACAGTTCGGCTTGTGTGTGGCGATAATGTTGGTGTCAACATATATAAATATACACATTTCGGTGTTGGTGTGTGGTGTAATTTTAAATTTGTTAGGGTCTTGGGGGATTTATATGAATGGTGTTTTTGGTTATTATAAATTATATTTTGTGTTAAGTTTATGATTAGTTTTAAGTGTAATTATTTTGGTTGGGGATGGTTTTTATGTTAAGCTTATTTTGAATGCAGAATTTTTTTTTGGTTTAGTTTTAAGAAATATAGTATTAAGGGTATGGTTTGTTTTCATTTCCCTTCTGTCCAAGAGTCCAGTTGATAACGTAAGGGGAAAGTTTGTGCAGAGGAGACTATTGTCAGTTAGAGTGATTCAAGGGTGTGGGGGTTGTTATTGCAACATCCCGCCACAACAGGTTTTAGCATTCAAGGTTAGTTAATTCAATACTTATTTTCATATTATTTCTAGATTTATTTGGAATCTCTATTGGATTTTGAATATCTTGCCAATAGAAATAGGTGGCTGAGGGCAAGGGTAGGGAGAGGCAGAGTATATTCTAGTCTGCTTTTCTATAGGGATCTGACTCCTGCCATAGAATTTGAGCTTGCAAAGCAGCATGGTGGCTGAGTGGAGCAGAGGCCTCCGAAGCTATTGGTTAGGGTGTTGAGGGCTGGGTGGCAACCAAGGCAGTTTGGCCTCCGGGCGGTCAACATAGGGTGGCAGTTGGCCACAGAGTAGAGGTCTGGTCAGCTGCTGGATCGGCATGACTGGGGCCGGTCATCGCTGTGAGGTGACTGGGCTCAGTTCAGAGGACTGGTGGGTGACCATCGATCCCTCAACATGGAGTTGCAGCTGGTTAGAAAGTAAAGAGCTAGTCAGCTGTTGGGGCAGAGAGCTGGTTGGCTGTTGGGTCAGAGAGCTGGTCAGCTGTTGGGGCAGCATAACCATTGGTGGATCAGCGTAGTGAGGTGACTGGGTAGAGTTCAGAGGACTGGGAGGCCACTCAGACTATGTGGCTGTCAGGCAGTCAACGCGACATAGAGTCCAGTTAAAGAGTAGAGAAATAGTCGGCTGCTGAGACGGCACGACTGTTAGCAGGTCAGATCAATAAGCTGACTGGGCAGAGTTCAGAAGACTGGGTGGCCGCTAAGGCAGTGTAGCCGTTTGGCTTTGAACACGGCGTGGCTCTAGGTTAGGGAGCAAAGAGCTGGTCGGCTGCTGGGGCGGTGTGACCATTGGCGTGTCAAAGTAGTGATCAGACTGGGCAGAGTTCAGAGGATTGGGTAGCCACCCAGGCAGGGTAGCTATCAGGGGGTCAAGGCGGTACGGTGGCTGGTTAACGAGAAAAGAGCTGGGTCCACCAATGGCTGAATGGGGTTTCAACTCCTTCATCCAGCAACAGTGGCTATTAGGTCATGTTCTGATTTCCCCGAGGGCAAGGTATTCAGTTTCATGGACAAGAACGGGTGTATGAGTGAGTGTAGTGGGTGAGTGTTTTATGGCACAGTATGCCACGAGAGGGGTGAGCTGTATGTAACTGTCCTGGGCAAACTCGTATTTTTTGGTGATATTTTCCGGCTGAGAGGTCCCAAAAGGCAATATCATGTTGTCCCGAAGGTTGATTGATTGATTGATTTAAAATTTTCAGGCATCCTAACATCTAAGGTCATTGACGCCTGGAGAGGTACCCATTTAGCTGTTTGGTTTTCACATCGTTAAGGGCGAGATCTGGGTAATGCTTGAGGATAAAGAGCTCAATTTTTATTATGTAGAGCAGGTGTTGGATCTCTCTGATCCAGACTGGGAATGGGTGTTTGTGAGGTAGGTAGGGTCCGTGAGAGACCTACTGGATTGGATGCGTACATTTTCTGTTGTTATGGGTTTATGGAGGTATATATCCGAGTTTGGGCTGCAAATAATGGAATAAGTGATTGGGGCCACAAAATCATGAATGTGATTTTAGGGTTAATCGGTTAGAACAACGGATCAAGGAATACATGATTAGGGCCTGCGAGAATCATTAGAATGATTAAACTTAGGTTGAGGTTTAAGGGTTGAGCCGCAAATCACAGAATACACAATTGGGGGCTGCATGAATCATGAAAGTGAGTATGGGGCTAAGCAGCAAATCACAGAATATGTAATTGGGGCCTGTGAGAATCACTAGAGTGATTAAAATTGGGTTGAGGTTTAAGGGTTGAGCAGCAAATCACAGAATATGTGATTGGGGACTGTAAGAATCAAGAATGTGATTGTAGGTTATATCAGTCAGAACAGCAAATTACGGAATATACGATTGGGGCCTGGGAGAATCACTAGGGTGATTAAACTTAGGTTGAGGTTTAAGGGTTGAGCAGCAAACCACATAATATGCTATTGTGACCTACAAGAATCATGAACGTGATTGTAGGGTTAATCAGCTAGAGCAGCAAATCACAAAATACACAAAAGATGGCTGTGAGAATTACTAGAGTGATTAAACTTAGGTTAAGGTTTAAGGATTAAGCAGCAAATCACGGAATATGCAATTGGGGCCTGCAAGAATCACTAGAGTGATTAAACTTAAGTTGAGTTTTAAGGGTTGAGTATCATATCAATGAACAAGTGACTGAAGGCAGCATGGATCAAAATTTGTGATTATGTTTAGAGTTTGCATTAGATTAGAGTATTTGGTAGTTGCAGTAGGGTACTTCCATTTTCAACAAGCCAGGTTTGGTCTAAGGATACTCTTCATCAGAGAGGAGAAACGCTTATATCCCGAGTAGGTTGCAAATTTAAGCAAATGAATCTAAGGAAGTTGGTCAAGTTTTCAAAGAGGCAGGGCAATTTTAAGAATGCACTTCTCTTATATTTTCTTCAAAGTGCATTGACTATGTTAAGAATTACATTATATGAACTCATAGGCAAGAAAGAATTTTTTTCATTGCTATGACTGTAACTTTCACAAGATCATCAAAATAAAAATCTTATTCTTAATGTAGAATGTAAGTAACTCGAGATGTAGAGTAGAGCAGAGATACAGAGGTTAATGCTATTCTCTATTTTGGCAATTAAAGATTTTTAGGGCACTTGGGTGTTATAAAGTAACGGAGTGTGAAGCAGGCCATATATGCAGAGGAATGGCGCGCTGATTTCACCGCCATTGCCATGAACACGCCAATCCTTAACGTGTATGAGGGGGTATTAGAGTAAAGTAAATTTCTCATTTGTTTAAGTCAACCTTGTTCTAGTTTTAAGTGGTTTCCACTATAGCTTAAAGTAGTTTTAAAGTGGTGTGTTGTTGATTGTTTCTTGCCTACTCCCCGCTAAATTACCTTGTTTTGAACTATCGTGTTAATGATTGTATTTTGTTTGCCCGAGTGATGACGGAAGAGTGTTGATGTCGGAGGTGGGTGCTCGGACAGAAGACAGTTTGGGCTTGAGCACTCCCCCATCCACAAACCCTAAGCTGCATTGACCATTGAAAATTTTCCTGACGACCGCTTATCAGTTGATTTTGACCACGGCTCTGGAAAGTGATTGACGGATTCTCGTCTCGGTGTATCGTCTGCAGGTGCTCTTGTCACCTGCGACTCGAGTGTTGCCTTGCTTTTGGACAGTGTATTCCAGAGACTGGCAGGTGCTACTGTCTCCTGCGACTGAAGTCTGCCCCGCCGTTTCCTGACGTGAGGGAGATCCCAGGGAGTTGGTTGAGTCTCTGGCTACCTGGTCCCAGCTAATTAGTGCAGCTGCAGTGCTTTTGGGAGCTTGCATGCTCGTCAGGTGGCCAGTAGGGAGGCCGTTGCCAGGTAAGGCAGAGTATCTCTGTTTGCTTTTTAGCGGATTATTGGACCTGGCATACTGTGCCTGCCCTACTTATTGAAAGGAAGAGAGGATAACGTCTTTTGTTGTGCCTCTCCCCTCATTTATTCTTATTGAGAAGTGAGGAGCCTTGTATTTATTTTTGTAGTTAGATTAGGGTATTCATATATATATATATATATATATATATATATATATATATATATATATATATATATATATATATATATTTGTGTCATATTTCTTTTGTCGTGGTAACCATAGGTACGGTTATCCCGGTGAAGACAGTTAAAGGCAGGTTTGCTGTGTTGTTATATAATAGGGAAATTAATTATAATTATTTTCATGTGTTTAGTAGTTACGACTTCTTTTAGTCTATTAGTTAATTTAAGGTTAATGTCTGGTCTGGCCAGCTAAAGTTTAAGGATCCTATCAGGTTAATTATTTATTTTTATTATATCTTTGTTTGAGCCTTAGCTCATTAATTATAGGGAATCCAGAGTGATTCAGGCTTATGTGTATTGAGTATTTTTGATTGTTTGGTTGTGGTATTTGCAATGTCAGACAAGGTTGACTTGTATTTGTATTAGATTTAAGTATCAAATATTGTGAAGTTTATTGAGTGTTTCGTTTCCTCTGACCTTTAGCCCTGAGTTACATTTTTACTGGCAACAATCATTGAAAGAACTTTAGTTACGCCTCCCAGGGGTCGTAACAGGGGGTAAACAGGACAAACCCGTCGCAACTAGGCTTTCCTCTCATCCTATCAGCATGTTTGACTAGACAGGCCAGTCCCGCCGCGATTGGCAGTATGCCCCGCCAGTCTCTTGTATGTGTGGGCATGGACAAGCATGGCGACTGGGTTGACTCATATATTTTGACACGTACAGTATTCCATACTTCATCCCTTGATCGGAGCACTTTTTATTCTATAATGATACACGGGTTGCATTTCACAATCTTTTGACTTATTACTGTATTAACACAATTTTGTGTAATTTTTTTTATTACTTTCGAGAATTTATTTATGGCTATATCTGTTATGCCTTAAATCCTTAATTTTGCATATATTACACATATTTGATTATGTTTTTTCATTAAAAGTGATAGAAAATCAGTCATTACCATTTATTATGTCTTTCGACATTTTCTTATAATCTTGTCGGTAGAATAACTTCTTTTCATTTATTTTTCATTATTTGAAATTTCCGTCTGCCACACTATCCATCTCCCAGACAAGTTTGTAATATTTTGCTTTTCATTGCTCTTTATCTTAGGTTTTCCATTCAACAAGTTATGATTTCCTTAAATTTCCTTTCCTTTTTCATAGTTCATCTTGTTAAAACCACACAGTATTCTACTTTATTCGTGTAATAGTATCTTGTATTCTGATAATAAACAGATACCGAAACAAAAAGGGAAAAAATGAATATTCCGATTAAGTGTTATGGATTCTCTTCATGAGAAAAAAACGAAGTTGTAAAATATGGATAGAGGATAAACAAAGTAGCAGGCGATAATTCTATTAACCTATGTATATCTCTATCACATTTTCTTTGCCTACATAAACACAATCTTTTTTCAAATTTCTATAAATTAACGCAAAAACAAGTACGCCTAATCAAAAGTACAGTAGTGCTTCAGCATGAGATAATCTCCAGAAAGGTCCAAAAATCCTTTTAGTATATTTCTCCCAGGAGACATTTGTACTCTCGGATTAAAAGGGATAAAAAGAAAAGGTAGTCCTATAATAATTTCAAGAGAAATAAGTACATTGACACCGGTGTGAACAAATCACCACCACATAGAAGCCGACAGAGATAGCTTATCACGTTCCTTCATATTGTTCCAGTCAGATTTATATTGAGCAAAAAACAAAGTCAAAAGTACCAAAATTTGGCATTTTCAAAATTAGATGTAGGCTACTAGGCTATATGTACTTGGTACCGCATAATGTACCAGATATGATCAACAAATACCAAAATCGTAACCATGTAGTCCTTATCCTAGGTGCTCAATCCTCTTGAACTAAGCAGCCTAGTCCTTAGCGTTTGTGGGCATTTTTCACAGGACAGAAGCGCCACTCCAGTCCTGCAGGACAAACCGTGCGGTCAGTCCTCTGCGTGTGGGGTCGGCTCAAGACAACGGGGTTTACTTCATTCAAGTTGCCAGAGCAAAGGTTTCAGAAATATTTTTAATGTCTTATATAAATGTTACTGGAACATCACAAGTAGTGGAGCGTAAGAAAAAAATTGATTTATTAAGGTAAATAGAGCAAAAGTTTGGGCTTTTATTTTTGTCTTATATAAGATATCTCGAGTGACGGAGCATAAGACATAAATAGTTTGATTTATTTAAGCGAATAGAGCTAAGGGGTGGGATTTTATTTGCCTTATATAAATGTTACTGGGACGTTGAAAAAAATGTTTTAATTTATATAAGTGAGTAGAACATCAGTTGGGTTTTCAATTTTATGTCTTATTTAAATGTTACCGAAACATCACAATTAAAGGAGCGTAGGACGGAAATGGTTTGATTTATTTAAATAAGTAGAGCAAAATTTGCGTATTTTATGTCTTATATAAAGGTTACTGGGACATCGCAAGTAACGCTCCGTAAGGCAAAAATGGTTTAATTCCTTTAAGTGGAATGAACAAAGGTTTGGGTTTCTATCTTTATGTCTTATATAAATGTTACTGAAACATCGCAAGTAAGACAAAAAATTGTTTATTTAAAAAAAAAATAGCAGCATAAGGCAAAAGGGTTGAAAGATCAAGTGGCAGAGAGAGGTGAAATAGAAGACTTTATAGGAAAGAAAAGAAGTCTGGCTTTTCAAACTCTTTTGTATTCTATTCAACGGACTTATTTCTACATAGCAATGCAGGCCGCAGTTCGGGGCTCCTTCCGGGTGGCAGTTTCGGGGTTCCTTCTGGGTGTACTCGATTAATTTAGCTGGGCCACTTTCAGCAGTGATTAGGAGAGAGATTTGGACTTCTTAAGGGCGATGACTTCAAGCTTCTTTCGGTTGGCGATTTGTTAAATGAGCAGGGCTTTAATTTTTTTTTTTTTTTTGCACTGATCATTTATTTTATTCTTTGAATGATTCTTTTGTTGTTGTTGAGACCATTGTGGATTATCCTTGGAAGCCTAGTTCGATCCGTTTCGACCGGGACCACTTAAAGATGTGAATATTGTTCACGGTATATACTCCTCTGAGGACCGGCACTGAGGCCTATAGAAGGGTGTAAATTTCTTACCACACTATCAAAAAGGGGTAGGCTACACAAAGTACATTGGCCAGTGAGATACTGTGTACATTCCGACTTGTATATCCTTAGTTCTCTGACTTCGAAAATTCAGAGTTAATGTATGGGAGAGAAGTCGAAAGGCCAATCTCTAAATAACCACAGAGATGCTGGTACTGAAGGGTAGAGTTCTACTTGTAGGGTTTCAGATTTGAATGTTAATTTTCAGTTAGTGTAGAAATACGCAGAGGGATTATCACCATAATGGGTTCCTAGTAGTTAAAGTTCAAAATAAATACACATACAGCAAAATGGTCAGGTACACAAGTTGATCAATTTGTTATGGAAGAATAAAAATTACAGTCACTATTTCCAGCCTTCACTCACACACCTTTGACGGACTGGTCCACTTCTGTAGTTAAAGCGTTTCTGATTTCATAGCAGCAGCCCAGGTTTGATTACGGTTTGGATGGGCAGACATTCTTAAGGGGGATCTTCTATTCTAGTTTTGATAGGGTAAGGGTGCGAGGTCTTCCTTTGGATGCTTTTATTAGTCGTGACGAACAAAATGGCCTCCTGTCTGTAATGACCAAACACAATTGAGTAGAAAATAAGGGTGAGGAAATAGGCCTACAGGTGTTAATGAAATGTTAATCCGTTTACAAATAAAGAAATCGTTAAGCCAGGTTATAAACGTCTTCTAATTTGGGATGTACAAAGGTCAGGGCAATGAAATTTACAAAGGATAATCTGGGTCAATGAGTTTGGCTCTCCGAGAAGGTAAGAATTCGATATAGGTGAAAGCGGGAGGTTCAAGTATAGACTGATTAACAAGAGAGTAGGGTAATAGCTGGACACGATTAACAATGGAGTAGGGGCTTAGCTAGACATCTGTCTCAAGGGCTGGCAGATTGAAAATGCCAGGGCCGAAACAATCAGGAATGTTAGTGGAAAAGTATAAGGCCTCCCTAACGAATAGAAAATAGATTATAAACTGAAAATAGTAGTATTGTTTCCCAATAATAAAACTGCAACTGGAAAACTTCTTGGTAATAAAATATGCACACACATATATACATATACATATACATATACATATACACACACACACACACACATATATATATATATACATATATATATATATATATATATATATATATATATATATATATATATATATATATATATATATATATATATATATATATATATATATATATATATATATACACACAAGTACTACTCCATTACACTAAGCATCTAGAGAAGACCAGAGAGAAACATTTGCAATTGAATGTGGGAATGAATTTGGAGTCTTAAAGACTTTAAAAGATGAAGAGCAGACAATTGATGAAGAATGGTGTGATATTAAGACATATATCAGTTGGCAGTGAAGTCTTTTGACATCCAGTTATAAGGAGAAAGCCATGGATATCAAATGATACGTGGGATATTACGCAAAGGAGACAAACACAGAAATTGATAGTTGAAAGTTTTCGAGGAAGTAATGAAAATTGCAAGGAAGGGCGAGCAAAGTATTCCAGTACTGAGAGTGAAGTCAAATGAAAAGCCAGGAATAACTGGAGAGAATATTTAGACAGCAAAGTTAATGAGGCTGACAAAGCTATGAATTCAGGTAGTGGCTATTGTGTAAGAATCGCTCATATATTTATTAAGGAAATCTCTACTGGGAAAAAGAAAAAGCATATACCCATCAAAAAGAGAGATGAGTCTGTTATAACAACAGATGAAGAAAGACAGCGTTGAGTGGAACACTTTAGTGAAGGTAAGAATAAAAGACACAAAAGGAATAATTTGATTGATATACCTGAAGCTGATGAAGACCTTAATGGGTCCATGAAGGAATTCAGTGTGTTTGAAGTCAAAGCTATCATTAAAAAACTAAAGAAACGGAAAGCACCTGGATACGATGGAACAGCTGCCGAGATGATAGTGGCTGAAAATGAAGTGACCTCGATTATTTTGTAGAATGTGGCATGAAGAGGCCAAATCTGATAAACGGGAGTTATGAGTGTTGGTGAAAATGGCAAAAAATAGGAGACCTGACTAACTGTAATAATTACAGAGGCATAATACTTACGTCAGTTGTTATGAAAATACATAATATGCTTATTCTAAAGAGACTGGAGAGAGAAATTGATGAAAAGCAGATAGATGAATAAGCAGGAGTTTACGAAGGTAGAAGTTGCACTGACCAAATTTTCATTTTGAGACTTGTACAGTAATGCGTAGAATATAAAAATACACTTTTGATGGCATTTGTGGACTATGAGAAAACCTTTGATATTGTGCACCGGCCAATTTTATGAAGAATCCGGTGTTATTATGGAATTTCTCTTAAATATGTGAATTCGATAAAGTCTGTTCATGAGCATAGCAAGTGCAAAGTTGATGTTAATGGAGTCCTATAAAATGAATTTCAATGAACAGCAGAGTACTCCAAGGGAATGTGTTCTAACGTATGCTGTTTATCCCCCTCATGACATTTGTAATGGGTTGAACAGTCGGAGACGGTGGAGAAGGATTGAACGGGATTGATGATGGAAAATTAGCAGACCTAGTATATGCTAATAATGCTGTCCTTATTAGCAGAATACTACAGGATTTGCAATGCATGTTCACCAGAATGCATGAAATATCACACAAGGTTGGGCTCAAGATGAATAAAAGAAAGACAGAGATGATGAGAACGGAATATGCAATGGAAGATGAAGTATCATTGGAAGGAGAAAAGATTAATGAGGTAGAATCATTTAAATATTTAGGAACTATGATCTCCAATTCACTGTCTTTAAAATTAGAGTTTAGTGAAAGATTGAAAAAAAAATAAATCAGATAATGGGCAGGTTGAGACAATATTGGAAATCAAATCGCCTGAAATTGCATATGAAAATCAGACAATACATCATTTTAGTGAGATCGGTGATACTATATGGATATGAATCATGGTATGACAATGAAATAATCTCAAATAGATTTAGTAGATTTGAGAACAATGCCCTCAGAAGGATATTGGGAATTAAATGCCAGGAAAGTATTAGAAATAACTATATGAGAGATTACTCGAGTGCCATATGTGGATGAGATCATGATGAGTGGTAGATGGAGATGGTTTGGGAATGCCCTTCACACTTCCCACGAGAGATTAGCTCACCAGACGTTCAGTTGGGTTCCACAAGGCACTAGAAGAGTTGGAAGATCCCAGCCTACATGGCTGAGGACTAAGAAGCGGGAAGTAGATGATTGGAGAAGTAATGAATTAATAGCTCAAGATAGAGACTACTGGTTAAATCTAATCTAGTCCCTTTCCGTCAATAGGCACAGGAGGAGATGATGATGATGATGATGATGATGTATATATATATATATATATATATATATATATATATATATATATATTTATATGAATTCATATATATATATATATATATATATATATATGTATATATTTATATGAATTCATATATATATATATATATATATATATATATATATATATATGTATATATTTATATGAATTCATATATATATATATATATATATATACACATCATCATCATCATCATCTCCTCCTCAGTTGGATTTCACCAGTCGTCTCTATCTTGAGCTTTTAAGTAGATACTATATATGTAATAAATGAAATAATTGTTATTACATGTTTAAAACACATGACGTAATATGTCATTTTGGATGAAGATGCTAGCCGTGAGATTTGCTGTAGTCATGTAAAATCTTAAACAGGATGCACTATGCAGCCTCGGCAATGTAACATTTTTCTTAAACGTCAACACCAATGCATCAGGGTGTGAAAGTTTGTGGCGTCACCGGATGCAGGTGTCTTCCGAGATTGTGTTTAAAATGCTACGTCAACTAAGCATACGATATCTGTGATATCGATAATTTAATCAGTTCATATCTATACTTCACCAGAATTGGTCATCCGACCAAACCAGCTACACTCCTATGATGGAGTTGTTTAACTCTGTTGTTTTTAGAGAATAAATACTTTTAAAGCTAATAAGATGTACTTCGTTATCCAAAACTTAACATCTTAAACAACACATACTCAATGTGTGCTTATAAAAGTAGCACACTTATAAATGGGGGCAGCGGTTAAACTCTACGAATCAGAGAAAGATCTTCAAGTAACTATAATATTAAACTCTAAGAATTAGAGGAAGATCTTCAAGACATCAAAATAAAAGCTGTAAAACCAGAGAAAGATCTTCAAGAACTCAACGTTATCTACATGTATCTACAATTTTGACTAAGTAATATAGTCCATCGAAATATATAACATTTAATGAATGTTATAAATACAAACTGATGAACTGGATCTTCAATCAACATCCTAGGAAATCCAAGGACTGACGTTCAACGTTTACAAAACATATCCAGGAAGCACTACATTCAACGGAAACTCGAACGATACATCGCTAACAAAACATCAAGAGAGAGAGAGAGAGGATGTGTCGACATCACACAGAACCATATATAAGCTAAGTACAAATTTTTAAATTCATTCCAGTTTGGGCAGTGAAGTGTAGTTATCACGAGTCGTTAGTCGATTATTACTGGGGTGAGTGATTTGCTATTCTTTTATTTTCCTTTCATTAAAGGAAACTGTGTTCAACTCCGAATTCTCATCTAGAATTTTTTCTCTCTTTGTGCTAATTCCTTTTTCTTTCAGAAATTTACAGGAAATATCTTTGTGTTCGGTTTTCTTTCAGAAATTCTCGGAAAATGTCTTGGGATTAGTAACATTGTTTGGGGAATTTTATTATACATATGCGTTTACGCAGTGGACGTCTGTATTCATATAGATATTTTGATAGAATTGCAAGGGGTTGAAGAGATAGGAAAAGAAATACAGCAGTCATGACTCCCCCTGTGTGCCCTACCCCTGGACCTAGTGGCGTAGGCCAGACTAATCCTCCTCCAATTGTGACGCTTGTAAATGCCAGGTCAGCAATCTTTCCTTTTCAGGATCGAGTCAATGGGTTCTTGCCACAAAATGTGGAGTCATGGATTTCATCCGTCGATGCCCATTTAAATGCCAAACAAATCGTAGACCCTTTTGTACAATTACAAGAAGCTAAAAGTTTTATAGATTTTTCTAAGGGGGATGCGAGTGCGTATTTAAGAGGTGTTTCATTTCAAGAAGCAGTTACCTGGGATGATTTCAAAGTTAGGTTACGCGCGGTCTATGGGGGTGAAGAAGCCTTGGATGTAGTATTAACGTTACGAAATACACTTAATCAAGAGAGCAGCTCTCATAGCTGATAGGCTTAATGAATATCAGGACATTTTAGGTAATTCCACTTGGGTTACTAGGGATAACATCTCCGTGAAAGATTTTTTACGATTAATGTATTTAACTTGCATGACACTTATGTTGCCTGAAGCTTTAGTGCGGTGTTTTGATAAGAAGTTAACGCCTGCAAGTATGGAATTGGATGTATATAAACAGATAAAAAAACACATGTGCAAGTGTCCAGATCTCGATCCCGTGTTAACTCAAGTTTTTGCAAAGAATGAAACAAAGCCACAAACAGTGAACGTAGTTAATAGTCAAGTAGCGGGAATGATGTGTTATAATTGCAAACGTCAAGGTCACTTAAGCGCGGACTGCAGAACGAAATTCTGCTCGATTTATAACAGTTCGACTCATTCATACAATCAATGTTACTCGCGTAAGACACAACAGAATCCCAGAAATACACAGTCAATTCCACAGTCAATTCCATATGGAAATAAAAAGAAAAATCCTCATTTTAACAATAAGAAGAAACAACCAAATGTCAATGTAGTTCAGAGTCCAAAGCAAACAAACACTTCTTCGAATATCGCTGAGCCTGGGTCGTCAAACCAGACCTCGCAAGGTCAGACTAATTTTCAGAATGTGCAGAGCAAAGCAAATACCACATAGTTAACTCCAGAGGGGAAGAGAGTGATGTTGGGTCAAGGTCATTCATGTCAACATCAATAGTATTGAATAATCAATTTAATGTTTTATCAGATAATTGTGAGATAAATAGATTTTCCTATGAAACACACGGCCGAATTAAATAAAACAGTGCATGCTCCCGTAGATTTGCAACGAATTCATACAATAATAAGCCAAAATGAGTTACGACCAACCTTATATGCTGTAAATTTAGAACACAAATCCTTTACGTTACTTTTTGACTCTGGTAGTCCACGTAATATCATGGATTTGAAGACACATCATTAGTTGTTTTCGAACTTTCCGATTGAAAAATCCGGAGTTAGACTCTCGGGTATAGGAAATAATGAATTAAATGTCATAGGCATAACTCATGTTCAGTTCAAAGTCGGTAAACGCACGTTTGCCGATACATTTGTTGTTGTACAAAACATTGATATGTATCCAGCTGTAATTATAGGATACCCATCTATGGGAAATCAAAACATTATCTTAACCCCTGCCAAGCACGGTGTGTATATCAAAGGGAAATTCTATAAGTCTTCTAATACCTTAAAATCAGTTTTGGATAAAAAGGAGACGACAAATGTAACCGTAACGTACGTTGAAGAACCAATAACTTGTCTCACTAATAAAGAAAAAATATGCGCGACCCAGCAGAATTCTCGTTCACCCGTAACATCAGCTTGCACGCAATCTATCGAGCCAAACGTACCTTTGAATTTAATAGTGCAAATAAAGAAAACATTACCGGGATCTGAAATATTAATCCTTTCCGACACTTTGAAAACTAACGGATTGTCTGTCACACAAGCTATTTATACAGAGGCTCACATCAACAATGTAATATTGAAGTCTGTAATCATTTAAATAACACTTTAGTAATTCACAAAAATCAACATATCTTGGATGTAGAAGTTTATAAACATCGTATTCTTACCGTTGCTGAGATCAATCACTCTCCATCAGTTGCGGATGAATCCCTTTTGCGGTCTATTAAAAATAAAATCAATAAAGACATTCAAGACGAAGAAATTCAGCAGAAAATTTTTGGACTTTTAACTAAATATCATGATGTTTTTTCCACTACGGATGGATCCTTAGGAAAAACAGATGTGATCGAGCATCAAATAAGGTTAAAGGACAAGCAGAAAATTATCTATGTACCCTCGTACAGACTCCCTATGAAATTCCAGAATGAAATAAATGATGAAGTAGGTAAAATGCTAGAAGAAGGAGTCATTAGGAAATCAAACAGCCCTTATAATTTTCCTTTAATAGTTGTACCGAAAAAAGATCGAACATGGCGTATCTGCGTCGACTTCCGTCGTCTAAACGAGGAGACGATCCCTGATCGATTCCCAGTGCCATGTACTGACGATATTTTGTCTCTGTTAGGTCAGAATAAATATTTTACCAGTTTGGACTTACTTAAAGGCTTTCACCAGATATCATTAGAAGAAAATAGTATCCCATACACAGCCTTCAGCACAGCCAGGGGACATTATGAATTTTTACGGATGCCTTTTGGTTTACGTTGTGCTCCTATAACATTTACAAGAATGATTAACATAGTGTTTGGAGACTTGTTAGGGGATATATTGCATGCCTATATGGATGATCTTTTAATCTTTTCCAACACCTTAGAAGAACATCTACGTAAGTTAGAACTAGTACTACAGAGATTAAGACAACATAACTTAAGGGTAAAGATTAGTAAGTGTGAATTTTTCAAAACAGAATTAATATATTTGGGTTTCATGGTGTCAAGCCAAGGTCTTAAAGTAGTCCATGATAAGGTGTCGGCTATACGTAATTTTCCCATACCTACTAATGTCAAGGGAATACAGCAATTTCTGGGTTGTAGTGGATATTACAGGCGTTTTATACGCAACTATTCAATAATAGCCGCTCCTTTAACTGATCTTATGAAGAAGGGCGTAGATTTCATATGGTCTGAGCAACATCAACAGGCGTTTAATACCTTGAAAGATGAACTGTGTAGTTCTGCTATCTTAAAATTTCCTGACTTCGGTAAGGAATTCTTCATTGCAACAGACGCGTCAGACTTAGGAGTAGGAGGGGTATTGCTTCAGCAATATGATAAACAATTTTTCCGGATAGCTTTCTATTCTCGAAAATTGAGAACTTCCGAAAGTAAGTATGCAGTAATAGACAAGGAAGGGCTAGCTATTGTTAATTCACTAGTGCATTTTAAGTTCATAATTTACGGTTATCCCGTTAAGGTTCTTACTGACCATAAACCACTAACAGAGTTCTTTAAAGGCTTCAACCACAGCCCTAAACGAACTCGGTGGCATTTGATCATTCAAGATTTTGGCGCAAGAATCGGGTATTTACCTGGGAAAGCAAATATCATTGTGGATGCATTATCACGCAACCCCGTGTCATCTTGTACGGAGCCTTTAGCTGAATTAATAGATATATCAACATCCATGCCTATTGTTAAAACGATATCTGAACAAGAAGATTTAGGCTGGAGCACTGAATTGTTACAGACTGAGCAAAGAAAAGATCAGAAAATAGAAACAAGTATAAATGCTTTGAAAGGCAATCATAAGGAAAAGGGATATATAAAGTATAAGCAGCGGAATTATATAATCAAAGATAATATTCTGTGTAGGACTGTGACAAGAAAAACCCGCAATACACCACATGTAACTAACGACCAAGTAGTATTACCAATCTCACTTATTTCCACTGTCCTGAATTGGTTGCATTCAAATCCATTACATGGACACCCGGGGTTCTCATTAATGTCACAGAAAGCCAAATCATTGTTTTATTGGCATACGATGCTTACAGATATAAAAAGACACATAGCTAATTGTCGCACATGTCAGGAAAACAAAGGGCATACGAAAACACCTGTCAGCCTAGGGGCTTATCCTGTGCACAATCAACCCTTTGAAAGAATACATTTAGATTTGTTAACAGGATTTTACGAGTCAGACAGAGGAAATAAGCACCTCTTAGTAATTATAGATGCTTTAACTCGATATACAGAACTAATAGCGCTTAAAACTAAAACTGCGATTGAATGCGCTAGGAAGTTTTACAAGTGTTACATTTGTAAACATGGAATTCCACACATGATAATCTCAGACTCGGGTGGTAAATTTAATAATCACCTTCTTACCTCATTGTGTGAATTCCTCAGCATAAAGAAAATAAATACCATGATATATCACCCAGAGTCGAATGGGCTAGTGGAAAGAGCAAATAGGAAGATTTTAAATATATTAAGAGTAACACTAGGGGGATCAGACCCCAACTGGGATATTGCAATACCGGCGGCACTGAGTACTCTGAATCATTCATATCATATATCAATTAAAATGTCACCGCATGAAGCATTGTATGGTACCCCAGTTAGAACGCCTTTCCATGTATTAACGCCTACAACTAATCTATCACATCCTTTAAAAGAATGTATAAATGCAAGTATAAGTCGATATGATATCCTTCGAAAGAATTTAGAAGAATCACAAATCATAATGAAAAGGAATCATGATAAAATAGCGAAGCCAACTAAAACATATACCGTGGGTGATAACGTGTATATTCAAATCAATGTGCGCAAAGGACTCAATTATAAACTAACACCTAAGTTTGAAGGCCCATTTAACATTTTTGAAACAATAACGGCCAATAGGTTTAGAGTTCAAAACGTATCCCAACCCACGGATGAGAGAATAGTACCATTGGCTCACATAAGAAATTAAAAAGAAAAAAGAAAAGAGAGGGAAAGAAGTGAGGGAAAAATTTTTTATTTTATGTGATTAAAAGTTTTCTTCTTAATACAGGAGTAATTACATATATTTTTCTCGTTACAGGTTTCCAAGATGAAATTTTTGTTGTTGGGAGTGATATTGTTCGCTCAGACATTTTCCTCGTGTGGGATGAGCTCTAAAACTAAAAGTATAAATTTTAAATATGGCACTATAGTTGAAAGACAAGAGGACGTTTTTATTACATCGAGCAACGTAGTTGTAGAAGTGAATATGCAAGCAATTTTTCTTCAAGAGAATGATGTCACTAGCTTAAGAACCGCCATTTCAAGGTTTTCTGCCTCATTGGATGAGTTGCATAGAAGACATTTTCATTTGACTACAGAGAGTTTGCTTGGATCAACATTAAAAGTTGCAGAGATGCTATCTGATGACTTGAAAAATAAGACTTACGAGACAGGATCTTTGGCTTATGACCTTTTGATGTGGACTCTAGGACACGAACATAAAGAAAGACGAAATCCGTTTATTTATGCTGCATTAAACATCTTTGGGTCTGTTGCAAGTTTAGGTTTAGGAATTTCCAATCGTCTTAAGATTAGTAATCAGAATAAGAAAATTGAGTTCTTGACTCATGAAGATGAATTGATTATGTCAGAACTAAGGAATCAGTTAGCTTCAATCAATCAAATTATGGATTTAATAAATGAACATTCAAATAATATCATTCAGATTATGGAAGTACAGGATTTGTTGGCAACGTTAACGTATTATGATTCAAAGATAGATCACATACATAACAGAATTGCACATTTCATTGAGAAATCCAAGGATTATGTAGAAGCTATCACGTTAGCAACTAAAGGTGTACTGTCGCCCCATTTGTTGCCTATAGATTACTTAAAGTTAATTCTGGAGAACGGAAGGGATAAACTAGGCTATGTTCCTTTGTTAGGGGAACGTAGGTTAGAATTTTATTACAGCCTAATTACAGTAAGCGTTGATAATAACAAGATTAGGATTACAATTCCCTTTGATTCTTCTGATGCCTGGCAATCTTACAGGATATCACCATTTCTGACTTTCATGACGAATCACTCAAATCCAGTAATATCCAGTTTGACAGGACACGTATTGATTTCCCCAGATAAGGAAACATATACGGTCATTAAAGACTTAAATCAATTAACTCACTGTTCAGACGCAATGGATAGAAAAATATGTACAGCTGACTCATTTGAATTCCATAAAAACTTAATGGATTCATGCGAGTTAGGTATAGTGCTAGACGGTGCTCTCTCCCATACAAGTGAAAATTGTCTGGATAAGCTTTATCCCTTTGACAATAATGAGTTCAATTGCAGACTGAACAATGGCTCGTGGATACGATCCACGTCGTTCGCCCACATCTTTGTTGCAGCAGATGGTTGTATTGGGACTTCCCCTAATTCCATGGTGACTGGTCTACGGACACTCATCAGAGAACGAGCCTACTTCGCGAACTTCACGTGGACCTCTACAATGCCAGCACTACCTCTCCCGTACAACAGACAGGTTGCCAAGCGGTTGATGAAATTAACCGAAATGGACCACCTGTCACCGACTTATAAGGAAATTCTTCACCCCATACTACTAGCAGGACTGGGTATCACGGTGATGATATTTATCGCCGTGAACATCCTTGTTTGGCGTAGGTTACGGTACAGCAGGAAGCTAAAACAGAACGTTTCGCCATGTCCAGACAAAACTCCTTATTTAATTCAGTTTAAAGCCGTTTGAAGTGGCCACCTCATTCGATAAAGGAGTAAAATGTTGGAATTAGAGTTTGTAAGAAAAGCTGTTAGTGCGCTAGTAATATGTAAATGAGAAAATTTTTGAACTTTGCATGGTTAAAAATACATTTAAAAAAAAAACATTTAAAAAAAAATATAAATCATTTTTTCTCTCGGCATCTAATAAAATATATAAGCCGGAATGTTAAAAAGAAAAGAGAAAAAAAAATAAAATTAACAGAATCTATGGGCATCTAATAATATATCAGCCCTATATATAAATATATATATATATATATATATGTACGAAACCGTGGTACGTGTACGTACCAGGAATTCGTGTTTGTGCACTAAAAAATTGAATTTTTACCAAGGTAACAAATATTTTTATTAGTTACCGTATTGTGTTAATCTATGTTTCTGACAAAGGTAACAATTATTCTTTAACAAGTTACCGAATCATATGTATGTCAGTATTTCTTTTTTTTGGTACCATATAATCATTTGCTAGCAATGTACCATATATATGATCTGTATTTATCATGCATTTTTTTTTCTTTGCTTTGGTAATATCTTTTCATATACATTATTGTTATCATTTTTTTATGTGCCTGTTTGGACATTCGTCCTCATTTGCTTATGGCTAAAGTTAAACAAAGAATAATACATATGTCCAGTCACACCTAGTAAACATGTTTTGGCTTGTTGTTAAATTTTTTTTTGAAAAAATTGAGATAGCTGGCCGAGCTAATGTAATAAATGAAATAATTGTTATTACATGTTTAAAACACATGACGTAATATGTCATTTTGGATGAAGATGCTAGCCGTGAGATTTGCTGTAGTCATGTAAAATCATAAACAGGATGCACTATGCAGCCTCGGCAATGTAACATTTTTCTTAAACGTCAACACCAATGCATCAGGGTGTGAAAGTTTGTGACATCACCGGATGCAGGTGTCTTCCGAGATTGTGTTTAAAATGCTACGTCAACTAAGCATACGATATCTGTGATATCGATAATTTAATCAGTTCATATCTATACTTCACCAGAATTGGTAATCCGACCAAACCAGCTACACTCCTATGATGGAGATGTTTAACTCTGTTGTTTTTAGAGAATAAATACTTTTAAAGCTAATAAGATGTAATTCGTTATCCAAAACTTAACATCTTAAACAACACATACTCAATGTGTGCTTATAAAAGTAGCACACTAATATATATATATATATATATATATATATATATATATATATATATATATATATATATATATATATATATATATATATATATATATATATATATATATATATATATATATATATATATATATATATATATATATATATATATGTGTATATATATATATATATATATATATATATATATATATATATATATATATATATAAAGGTCAAAGGCCTCAGGCATGTCCTTTCACTCGTGTCTGTTTATAGTCTAAGGGTCCTTAAATATTGCGATGGAATCAGGGGACAGAAAAGAAGACGATGGATTGACAAGCTTAAAAATTTGTGAGAATAGACTAGCACAGAAAGGCCATAAATGGGGTATTGTTGAAGGACATATCTAGGGCCGTTGTATTGCAGTAGATTAGCAATAGTTGATGATGATGATTATACATACACACACACACACACACACACATATATATATGTATATATATATATATATATATATATATATATATATATATATATATATATATATATATATATAGGTGTGCTACTGTTATTAACCCACATTTGGGTTCCCTTCAAATGTCATCTTCAATGTGTTGTAGATTAGATTTGGTATGTTACATCTTCAAGTAAAGTCTAGGTAAGTTAACTTTAAAATAGTTTATTCTTTAAAAACAGTATTAACATCTCCATCACAGGAGTATAGATGGTTTGGTCGGATGACCATTCCGTATGACATCTCAGTAAGAACTCCCACAAATATCCATATTCACGTTAAAGTTTACTTAGTCATCTCAGCACTTAATGGATTATAGTAAACACAACATTAATTCTGGAAGGTCCTTAGTTCCGTTCTCATAGACAACTCTTTCTCACGGCTGGGTTGTGTTTACTCTTCATGAAAAATGTTACATTGCTGAGGTTTGGCATTAGCATCCTATCTATGATATGACTATGGCATTTCTCACACTTCTCCTACTTCCACAGTGACCTGTAGGTCATGTGTTTTAAACAAGTAATATCTATATATTACATTAGCTCGGTCAGCTACCTCAATTTTTGAAAATTTAACAATACGTCAAAATATGTTTACTAGGAGTGTGACTGGATATATACATATATATATTTTTTTTCTAACTTTAGCCATAAGCAAATGAGGATGAATGTTCAAATAGGCACATTAAAAACATTAATAATGCATACTTAACAAATATTGCCAAAACAAAGAAAAAATGCATGATAAATACAGATCATATATATGGTACATTGCTAGCAAACGATTATATGGTACCAACAAAAAAAAATACTGATATACATATGATTCGGTAACTTTGTTAAAGAATAGTGGTTACCTTTGTCAAAAATATAGATTATTATAATACGGTAACTAATAAAAATATTTGTTACCTTGGTAAAGGTACAATTTTAGTTCACAAACACAAATTCCTGGTACGTACACGTACCACGGTTTCGTACATATATATATATATATATATATATATATATATATATATATATATATATATTTATATATAGGGCTTATATATTTAATTAGATGCCCATAGATTCTTTATTTTAGCATTTAGGCTTATATATTTCATTAGGTGCCCAAAAAATGATTTATTTCTTAAATGTCTTTTTAAAATGTTTTTAAAATGTTTTTTTAAAATGCAAATGTTCTATAGTCTCTTCAACTACATATTACTAGCGTACTAACTGCTTTTCGTGCAAAACACTTTTCCAAGACAATTTTACTCCTTTGAGCCAATGAATTGGCCAGTTTCAAACGGCTTTAAATTTAATTAAATAAGGAGTTTTGTCTGGAGATGGCAAAACGTTCTGTTTGAGCTCCAATTTATTATTCTTTAACCTACGCCAAACAAGGATGTTAACGGTGATAAATATCATCACCGTAACGCTGATTACTGCTAGAAACACTTAGAATCGACGTTCTGCATAAGTCGGTGTCGGGTGGTCCATCTCGGTCAATTTCATCAACCGCTTACCCACACGTGCATTGTATGGGAGAGGTAAAGTTGGAATTGTAGTCGACCACGTAAAGTTTGCGAAGTAGGCCCGTTCTCTGATGATAGTCTTGATTCTATGGACCATGTAATTCGAGGACGTACCGATACAACTATCTGCTGCAATGAAGATTTGGGAATAGGACGTGGATCCGTCCGGGCAGGATACATTGAAGCCGGCCTTATCGTATCGTATCCACGAGCAGTTGTTCAGTCTGCGATTGAACTTATTATAGTCAAAGGGATAAAGCTTTTCCAGACAATTTTCATGTGTATGGGAGAGAGCATCGTCTAGCATTATACCTAACTCGCATGAATCTATTGAGTTTTTATGGAATTCAAAGGAGTCAGCTGTACATATTTTTTTATCCATTGCGTCTGAACAGTGAGTTAATTGATTTAAGTCTTTAATGGCCGTATATGTTTCCTTGTCTGGGGAAATCAATATGTGTCCTGTCAAACTGGATATTACTGGATTTGAGTGATTCGTCATGAAAGTCGGAAATGGTGATATCCTGTAAGATTGCCAGGCATCGGAAGAATCAAAGGGAATTGTAATCATATTCCTGTGATTTTCAACGCTTACTGTAATTAGGCTATAATAAAATTCTAACCTACGTGCTTCTAACAAAGGAACATAACCTATTTTCTCCCGTCCGTTCTCCACAATTAACGTTAAGTCTCTTATTGGCAACAAATGCGGTGACAGTACACCTTTAGTCGCTAACGTGATAGCTTCCACATAGTCTTTTGATTTCTCAATGAAATGTGCAATTCTATTATGTATAGGGTCTATTTTTTAATCATAATACGTTAACGTTGCCAACAAATCTTGTCCTTCCATAATCTGATTGATATTACTAGAATGTTCGTTTACCAAACTCATAATTTGATTGATTGAAGCTAACTGATTCCTTAGTTCTGACATAATCAATTCACTTTCATGAGTCAAAAACTCAATTTTCTTATTTTGATTACTAATCTTAAGAGGATTGGAAATTCCTAAGCCTAAACTTGCAATAGAACCAAAGATGTTTAGTGCGGCAAAAATAAACGGGTTACGTTTCTAAAGATTATCGTGTCCTACTGTCCACATGAAAAGGTCACGAGCCAAAGATTCTGCCAAGTAAGTCTTATTTTGTAAGTCGTCGGATAGCATCTCTGCAACTTTTAGTGTCGATGCAAGCGAACTCTCTGTATTAAAAGGAAAGTGTCCTCTATGCATTTCATTTAATGAAACAGCAAACTTTGAAATGGCGCTCTTTAAGCTAGTGACGTTATTCTCTGGGAGAAAAATTGCTTACATAGGTACTTCAACAACTACGTTACTTGATGTAATAAAAACGTCTTCTTGTCTTTCTACTATAGTGCCATATTTAAAATCTATACTTTTAGTTTCAGAGCTCATCCCACACGAGAAAAATGTCTGAGCGAACAATATCACTCCTAACAATAAAGACTTCATCTTGGAAACCTGTAATGAGAAAAATATATGTAATTACTCCTGCATTAAGAAGAAAAAACTTTTAACATATAATGTTCACAAAAATTGAAATAAATAACAATCTTTCCCTCACTTCTTTCCCTCTTATTTTAATTTCTTATGAGAGCCAATGGTACGATTCTCTCATCAGTGGGTTGGGATACGTTTTGAACTCTAAACCTATTGGCAGTTAATGTTTCCAAAATGTAAAATGGGCCTTCAAACTTAGGCGTTAGTTTATAATTGAGTCCTTTACGTACATTTACCTGTATGTATACATTATCATCCACGGTATATGTTTTAGTTGGCTTCGCTATTTTATCATGATTCCTTTTCATTACGATTTGTGATTCTTCTAAATTCTTTCGAAGGATATCAAAACGACTTTTGCTTGCATTTATACATTCTTTTAAATGATTTGATAAAATTAGTTGTAGGCGTTAATACATAGAAAGGCGTTCTAACTGGGGTACCATACAATGCCTCGTGTGGTGACATTTTAATTGATATATGATATGAATGATTCAGAGTACTCAGTACCGCAGGTTTTGCAATATCCCAGTTGGGGTCTGATCCCCCTAGTGTTACTCTTAATATATTTAAAACCTTTCTATTTGCTCTTTCCACTAGCCCATTCGACTTTGGGTGATATATCATGGTATTTATTTTTTTTATGCTAAGGAATTCACACAATGAGGTAAGAAAATGATTATTAAATTCTCCATTCGAGTCTGAGATTATCATGTGTGGAATTCCATGTTTACAAATGTAACACTCGTAAAACTTCCTAGCGCATTCAATTGCAGTTTTAGCTTTAAGCGCTATTAGTTCTGTATATCGAGTTAAAGCATCTACAATTACTAAGAGGTGCTTATTTCCTCTGTCTAACTCGTAAAATCCTGTTAATAGATCTAAATGTATCCTTTCAAAGGGTTGATTGGGCACGGGATAAGCCCCTAGGCTGACAGGTGTTTTCGTATGTCCTTTGTTTTCCTGACATGTGCGACAATTAGCTATGTGTTTTTTTTTATATCTGTAAGCATCGTACGCCAATAAAACAATGATTTGGCTTTTTGTGACATTAATGAGAACCCCGGGTGTCCATGCAATAGATTTGTATGCAACCAATTTAGGACAGTGGAAATAAGTGAGATTGGCACCACTACCTGGTCGTTAGTTACATGTGGTGTATTGCGGGTTTTCCTTGTCACGGTTCTACACAGAATATTGTCTTTGATTATATAATTCTGCTGCTTATACCTTATATATTCCTTTACCTTATGATTGCCTTTCAAAGCAAATATAATTTTTTCTAATTTCTGATCTTTTCTTTGCTCAGTCTGTAATAATTCAGCACTCCAGCCCAGATCTTCTTGTTCAGATATCGTTTTAACAATAGGCATAGATGTTGATATATCTATTAATTCAGCTAAAGGCTCCGTACAAGATGACACGGGGTTACGTGATAATGCATAAGCAATGATATTTGTTTTTCTTGGTAAATACCCGATTCTCGCGCCAAAGTCTTGAATGATCAAATGCCACCGAGTTCGTATGGGGCTGTGGCTGAAGCTTTTAAAGAAGTCGGTTAGTGGTTTATGATCAGTAAGAACCTTAACGTATATTATGAATGTTGTGATTTTCACCAGTTTATTAATTCTGCCCGATGTACGGGGCGGATCGCAAGGCCTTGAAGAGGCGAGATTCCCAAAACCTTCCAGGAGTTAACTAAAATACGGCGACAAAATTTACAATTTTATTATAAAAATAAACTCTGATACAAGACAAACAACATTCTCAAGCATTCACACGACTTAATGAAAAACAAGGCTGACTCTTGGTAATGTAACACGTGCTCTTCAAGCACAAAGTCCACACCGGACCCATTAAAAAACTGAAAATAGTGACAATTCGAATTCAATACACAACGAATCACACACCAAATATCCCTATTCTCATTTAACTCAGGATTCAGTTCCCCAATCACAAGGATCTCTACATCAAACTGCGATATAAAAAACTACATGTCTTTCACCCAAATTTACACTACAACCAACCTGGTAACACGAGGTAGAGAGAGGAGAACAACTTATCTTTAGGGGGGACAATGAAGCAAAGAGGCCGAATGAGGGTCGGCAGCTTCGAAGAAAACTTCGTTTTCCCGCGTTAACTAAAGTTTCCTTAGCACAGTGGAGGGAATTCTTAGTTTATTTATTTGCAAGGGGTTTGACAATGCCTTTTCATTTACTACAGGATCGTAAAACAGTTAAGGCTTTTCTTTAAATACAAGGGAAGGCTTAAGGCTTCGGCTGAGGGCCAGAATTTGCCCATATCCAATGACTCAGAGAGTCATTGACACTAAACACATACATAAGACATTTTTGTCATGTTGCCTCAATGTTACGTTAGATTCATCATTGATATATTATAAACAGTCAATTTCCATAACACTCGCTCCTTCCCCACCAGGTGGTTAAGATTTAGGTCCCAATACAGTCGTGTATCAAACCTCAGTCTCTCGCCCGCGAGATCCCCAGCCTTTCCCTCATTTGACAAAACGTTCGTGAAGTCAAATGGCGGGACTTTCGAATGGCCAGTTCGAAAATTCCCGACATCCTCCACACCCGAAATAAGGGGCGTCAAAACGTCAGTAAATCAGGCAAGACTGGACTCAGGGGGGGGGGAGTAACCACCCCTTAACTCTGTTCGGCTCATTGCGTAGCGCTCCACAACGACTCTAACAGCATACACAATGTTCATAAACAACAATGTTACCCCGGGGCAATTAGTTCACAGGTATACAAAAAAACAATAAAAAATTTGTATCATCATGCATTTTCATCAGAAGGCAACCTGCCCTCTTACATTAATTAAATCACTTTTCACACTGCCACATGTGGGCTACCACCTTAGGGGAACAAGAGGGAGGGGCCTGGCTCTTTACAACGCTCGTTTCGTAAGTACGAGAGACTATCCCGTCCCCGTTCCCCACACCTACAGTACGCACTTCCAATCTGCGTGGATTCAGGCCACTTACAAACGTTCTCACTTCACCCTCCCTACCTACCAGGGAGACACTCCCTCTCTCACTTACTGTTTTCAGCTACATTTCATAGACTCATAGACTGTCACCCTTTAGCAGACGGTCCATCATTTCTCGTTGCTTCGCGGCCGTCCTTCTCAATGGGCGTGCAGAACGTTTTTTAATGTTCGTCTGCTTCGATTCCTTTTCACCTTGACTGTTCGCACTGAACGTATTGTTCTCGTCATTAGTGTCACTGTCGAAGGTCTCTGAAGCCAGTTGTTGGGATGTCGCAGCTGGAGCCATTTCCTGGTTGTCCCCAGACGTCTCCACGATCCCTGACATTCAGTCTGTCGAAATGTACACACCCTCTTTTCCATCGTCGTCGTCTCCGTCTCCATCATCATCCACAGAGGGGGTAATTTCCAGGGGAACCAGATGGCTAACAGCTCGCTGTGACTCGACACCCTCGAACAACACCTTGGCCGAACGTACGACGCCGTCGTCGTCCGGATACGTTTCTACAACACGTCCAAGGGGCCACGTAGCTCTTCTTTGATGTTCTTGTCTTACCAACACGACGTCTCCAGGGTGCAGCTTGGAGGGTTCCCCGGACTGACAGTCGTGTCGGGCTCTCAGGGCACTCAAATATTCCTTTCTCCACCTCTCGCGGAATGCCTTCAAAGAGTCTGTTAGTTTCAAATAACGATCACGTAGCCTCCGGGAGGTGAAGGTTGTGTTGAGGTGCTTGTCCGGTAAGAGCGGTGCCATGAGGAGGACTGGGTGTCCTCTTAACAAATGGGAAGGGGTGAGGACTTCATCCTCGCATCCGTCGCCGCTGTACATAAGCGGGCGATTATTTACTACGGCTTCTGCTTCTTTCACCAGTGTCAATACGTGGGCGTTCGGTAGATACTTTTGGCCGAGGGCTATTTGGAGGGTTCGCTTCGTCACCCCTATCAGCCGCTCGAAGAATCCACCCTTCCAAGGTGCTCTGGGCGTCTGAAACCTCCATTGTATTCCCGTTCTCCTCAGGAACTGCTGAACTTCATCTTCTTCGTAGAGTCCCTGCAGGAGGTGGCTGGCGGTTTTGAACGTCTGGTGATTATCAGAGGTGATGTATTGGGGGGCGCCATGCGTGGCGCAGAATCGCCTTACGGCCAAGACGAATTCTTCCACTATCAGGGAGGGGCAGAAGTCGAGATACACGGCCCTACTGGCCATGCACGTTACAATCAGGATGCACCCTGACTGCGTTTCAGTTTGTATGGCTGCTGTGTGGTCCACTCCAACTGCTGTAAAGGGTCTCTCGAGGGTCGTTCTTTCCTTCGGTAGGGGGGGTTGGTGGTGGCTGTTTCAATGAAGACTGGAAGGCGCGCCAACACTCCATACATTCTTTTACCACCCGCTTGGCAATAGAACGTAGACCCGCCGCCCAACATTTCTGTCGAAAGATACCCATTAGTGTATTCACACCATAATGTAAATGCAAAAGGTGTAAATATCTTAAATAAACCCCAACTAAATGCCCTTTGGCTGGCAAGAGAATTAACTGATTAATTTCTTCTAACTTGGACACTCGTCCTCTAGTACAAATGAGTCTATCTTTCATTACTAAATCAACTGTCTTACTTACTAAATTGACAACTTCACGAGGGGGTCTGACTCCGCCCTCCAAGTAAGCATAAACTGAAGACAAATAATGTTTCTGCTCTACCAGAACAACAATACTGAACGGATTCCGTTCTATTTTTGCAAACTTTAAAATTAGTCTGACTACTCTCAACAAGAATTGGAATCCTACTTCCCTTTTCAGGATTTCCCAAATCTCGCCTGGGGGGGTAGGACACATCTCCTCCCTTAACTCTTGTACCGCCACTACTACGTGAGTTTGATGTAGCGGATCTTCCTCCTTGCTAGGAACAGGCTTTCCCGTGGTCCTGAGGAATTCTGGACCGTTCTTCCACAGGGAGATGACTAGCTGCTGTCGAGTCGTTGCACCTCTGGATAGATAGGATATCGGCAGGGTTCTGATGACTAGGGACATGGTTCAGACTGAAGCTACAAACCTGCTGAATAAAAACAATCTCCGCCACTCTGTTAGAAACAAACACATTTTTATGAGACCTGGCATCGGGAGATGTTACCCATGCCAACGTTACCTTGCTGTCAGTCCACATTACTATTTCTCGTGGCTCGATCAGTTCCTTGAGAGTTCTTGCTAATCTGCTGCCTAGCAACAAGGCCAGCAGCTCTAGCTTGGGGATCATCAGTTTGCTCATCCCTTTCGGAGTGATCCTCCTTTTACTGGTTATTAGGCTTACCCGATTGCAATCGTCCCTGGTGTATGCCACTGCTCCGTATGCCTTACTGCTAGCATCGGTGAACACATGTAGTTCTAAACCCTTTTTACCTATCGATCTTTGAAAGGTGATGTCGCTCACCGCTTTCAAATCATTCAACAATTCACTTGCCTCTTTAGCCTTTTCTCCTCCTAACACGTCATCCCAACCTATATTATCCTCCCATAGTTGTTGAGGAAAAGTTTTCCCTTAACAAATAATGGGCTGATCAAACCTATTGGATTGTAAATCGAGACCAACAAGGAAAGTACCCTACGCTTCGTAGGCACCCATCCCTCCCCCAACTCACTAATCCCCTTACTTGCCTTCACACACAATCTGTCTACGTCCGGGGCCCATCGCAGCCCGAGCACGTTCACACTCACAGGCTCACCCCACTGTCTCTCGCTATCGAAGGCCAAGTGATTGGTTGCCCACCCTTCCCAAGGCATACCCGCCCCCTTTAAGATGTTATTAACAGACTCATGCTCTTGCCTCATGTGTTCTAAATCCTCAAATGTGGCCAGATAGTTATCGACATAAAAGGATTCTACTAAATCTGGCCGGCCTTCCTCTTTAAAATGACAATTTAATATCTGTTGTAGCAAAAATGGACTTGCTGTGATGCCGAACACCACGACTCTAAAGGCGAAGGTAAGCGCTCGACCAGCTGCCTCGCGCCACAGAAATCGTGTGTATTTGGCATCACGAGGATCTAACAAAACACGATGGAATACTTTACTTATGTCGGCTAATATGGCATATCGGTTCAACCTAAACCTTATGATTAAACTATATGCTAACTCTACCAAATTGGGCCCAGGTAAGAGACATTCATTCAATGACTTACAACCCTTTGACTTTGTTGAGGTATTGAACACTATTCTAAGGGGGTTGGTACGGCTGTCTTTCCTGACTCCAAAGTGTGGCATGTAATAACCTTCCACTATGGGATCTTTCACCTCAGATATAAAACCTGCTTCGATATATTTGTCTATCACTCCCTGATATTGTTCAAAATATTTCCTATCCTTTTTGAATTTGGTCTGCAACGACTATAACTGCGCCACAGCGTTACGATAATTTGTTTCTAGCCTAGCATCTGACCCGAATGGTAGGCTAACCTGATATCCATCAGGTTTTTTCACAACGCTTTGCAATACCTTTTGCATGGCCTTGGCCTCACGAACAGTGTATTGCTCAGATGGGGCGATGCCAACACGGTCTTGTTATGTATTATTGTAACAATGTACTATATTATTTCAAGTGTTTCAGGTATTGCACAACATTGCATCATATTGCATGAATAAGACATGTTATGCTTTGATCATAAGAGTAATGATTTGTTTTGGTATTAGGATTCAAACATTTGTTGGTTACCTCAGATAAGATAGGATTCTTTATGATTTATGCTGGAGTAGGATTTAAGTCTTCTCGGAGCGATGCTCTTTTGTTTAGCAATGTTTTGGTTTGTGAGATTTGTGTAAGACGCTCCATATACACTTGAGAGTCAGCTGTCACAAAGTGAAGTTCATAATGTAGTCTTTTATACATTAAAGACGTATTTTATTAATACCAACGTATTATTATCCATCAAGCAAATATCAACGAAGATGGGATCAGCTGAGAAATAATTACTAATGATTATACATCTCTGTTCCAGGTAATTATTATGGTTAATAGAACTTCCTACCTAATCATACATACATCATATTTTGGCGACGAGGATGGGATCAGCTGAGAAATAATTACTAATGATTATACATCTCTGTTCCAGGTAATTATTATGGTTAATAGAACTTCCTACCTAATCATACATACATCATATTTTGGCGACCGACGTTTGAGGACGACGGACAAGCAGGGAGAAGCAAGCAGGGAGAAGCATTGGAGCCTATGTACAAAGACGGCCAGCACAAGAGAAGGTCTTCTTACATTGGAAATCAAGAGTAAAATCGCCCAATGAAGATTTTACCAGCAGCAGAATAGGAATTTCATCAAATACACAAAAGGGTGAAATTTTAAGTTGGGTAGGTAGGAAGTATACTTGTGACTGCAACTTAACCTACCACAAGGTAAGCAAACAAAATGCCTTTTAACATCGAAGCACCTCAAGCTTTCAGCGTCACTGCTGAGCCTAATTCTGTTGCAACACGATGGCAACAGTGGTGTGAGGAATTTAAGATTTATTTAGAAGCATTAGGGAACATGAAGGATGCACAAAAGAAGGCATTATTACTTCATACAGCAGGTAGGGAAGTTCGGGAAGTGTTTAAGACTTTGCAGCCTACAGATGACACAAGTGAAGCTGCAATTAAGGCTCTTACCACATATTTTGCTCCTCAAGTCAATAAATTTTTTGAAAGATACCAGTTTTCAGCGCAAGCTTATCAGAAAGAAAATGAAAGTTTAGATGCATTTGTGACTAGACTAAAGAATTTAGCTGTTTCATGTGAATTTCTAGAGTTAGAGAATGTTATCATAGATCAAGTAATTGCACATTGCACATCAGAAGAGCTAAGAAAGAAATTATTGCAAGATAAAGATTTAACATTAGAAAAGGTATTGATAACAGGCAGAGCTTTAGAAACATCAAATAGGCAAAGTCACATAATAGGTAGTTCTACAAGCAATAGAATGGAAAATTCTAAAATTAATACAGTAGGTTCTAAATGGAAAACCAATGAGAATCAGAGAAGGAATATGACAAAGCCTAGTCATAGAAAAGTGCCTAACACTAATGTTCATAAATATCAGAATCAGGCTTATACACAGAAACAACAGGAAAAACCCAAGTGTTTTAGGTGTGGTAAAACTGATCATCTTGCATACGAAGCAAAGAAATGCCCTGCTACTGGACAGACATGCCAGAATTGCAGAAAGCTAGGTCATTTTGCAACTGCTTGTAGATTTTCTAAACAGTACGCAAAGAAAATAAATGCTACAGTTGATACTATGGGTCAAGAGAATAATGAGGAAAATGTTCATGATAATCAGGTTAGTTCAGAAACTGATTTTGCGTTTCACATAAATTCAGTCAATAAAGGTGCAAAGAAACATATCATGGTAGAAGTAATCATAAATGGTAAACCAATTTTGATGCAAGTTGACACAGCAGCCGATGTATCAATTATGTCTGAGAAAATGGCTAAAGGCATTCCTAATTTGTTATTAGAAGGTACAAATAGAGTTTTGAAAAGTTATAATGGTTTTGATATTCAGGTAATAGGTGCTTCGAACGTAGAAGTACAGTACAAAGAACAGAAATTAGAGAGAATGCCATTAACAGTAGTAAAAGGTAATGGACAAACTTTGCTAGGTTTAGATTGGCTACAGTATTTGAAGTTAGATTGGCCTAGTATTTTGAAGGTTGCAGGTAGACAAGATGAAAACAAAAATGAAATGTCTATGAATGATATCCTATCAGAGTTTCAAGACGTATTTGAAGATAAAATAGGTACAGTAAAGAACGCAAAGGCAATTTTAGTTTTGAAACCTGACAGTTCTCCTAGATTTTTTGCTCCGAGACCAGTACCATATGCATTGAAAAGTGCAGTTGAAACAGAAATCAAGAGATTAGAAAGTGAAGGTTCTTGGGAAAAGGTCACATATTCAGATTTAGGCTACACCATTAGTTCCTATTGTGAAGGAAAGTGGACAGGTTAGGTTGTGTGGAGATTACAAAGTAACGATAAATCCACAACTGCAAGTAGCTCAACATCCCTTACCAAATCCGAAAGACATGTTTGCAACTATGTCAGGATGCAGTGTTTTTTCTAAATTAGATTTAAGACAAGCCTTTCAACAGCTTCCCATGGATGAAACTTCACAAGAATTATGTACAGTAAATACATCCTTAGGTTTGTTTAGGCCAAAGAGATTACCTTATGGAGTTGCAAGTAGTCCAGCTATATGGCAACAAACTATGGATAAGATTTTTTCAGGAATGCAAGGAGTATTCATTTTTATAGATGATATTTTAATTGCGGGTAAAGACACAAGAGAACATAGAGAGAGATTGCGAACAGTTCTGAAGAAGTTGAAGGAACATAATATTAGAGTAAATAAGAACAAATGTATTTTAGAAGTTGATTCAGTGGAATACTTAGGTTTTGTAATAAATGGCAAGGGTATTCACAAAACTAAAGAGAAGATTAAAGCTGTACAATCAACAAAAGTGCCAGAAAATGTTAAGGAATTACAATCATTTCTAGGTTTAGTAACATTTTATGGGAATTTCATTCAGAATTTGTCTACAATTGCACATCCATTGTATAATCTGTTGAATAAGGGTGTAGAATGGAAGTGGACAAAAGAGTGTCAGGAATCTTTTGAAAGAATCAAGCAGGAAATAACATCACCTACATTCTTAGTACATTATCGAATGGATTTACCAGTTAAATTAGTTTGTGATGCATCAAACATAGGTCTAGGTGCAGTATTATCTCATGTAATGCCAGATGGAACAGAAAAACCAATTGCATTCACTTCTAGAGTATTGAACAAGGCAGAAAGGAATTACTCTCAAATAGAAAAGGAAGGTTTAGCATTAGTTTATGGAGTTAAAAAATTCCATATGTATCTTTATGGTAGGAAAAAGTTCACACTTGTTACAGATCATAAACCTTTATTAGCAATATTGGGTCCAAAAGCAAGTTTACCTACGTTGGTAGCTGCAAGACTACAACGTTGGGCAGTTACGTTAGCAGCGTACCACTATGATATAGAATACCGTCCAACATCAAATATGGGTAATGCAGATGCTTTATCCAGATTACCCGTAGACAAAGCTCCAGAAGAGTATGATGACAGTGTTTTATTAATTTCAGTATGTAATGTACCAATAACTGCAAAAGATGTAGCACACAGTACCAAGCAAGACCCAGTACTTAGTAAGGTTTTGGAGAGTTTAATGACAGGTAGGGACTTATGTGGAAAGGAGGAAAATTGTAAACCGTATAAGGATATATGGTATGAACTGAGTGTGACACAAGGAATAGTGATGAGAGGTTCCAGGGTAGTTATTCCTAATTCACTGAGAAATAAGGTTTTGTCTGAAATACATGCTGATCACCAAGGTATTGTAAGATCAAAGTCAATTGCGAGAACTTTTGTATGGTGGCCAGGTGTAGATAAAGATGTGGAATGTTATATAAAGAATTGTATGAATTGTGTTATGCAACAAAACAATCCTCAATTTGCTAGAATGCACCCGTGGGAGTTGCCCAGGTATCCATGGCAAAGAGTGCATATAGATTTTGCAGGTCCTTTTTTGAATTATTTGTTTTTGATAGTAGTAGATGCTTACAGTAAGTGGCCAGAAATTATCCCAATGAAGACGACAACGTCTTACGCCACAATAAAAGAGTTAATGCAAATTTTTTCAATGCATGGTATTCCAGAAAGAATTGTTACAGATAATGGTCCACAATTTACTTCACAAGAGTTTAAAGAATTTTGTAATGTCAATGGTATTAAGCATACATTTTCAGCTACATATCATCCATCTACTAATGGAGAGGCTGAAAGATTTGTCCAAACATTTAAGCACAATATGAAGTGTAGAAGAGCAAATTCAAGTAATATATTTTTGCATGTGTCAAAATTTTTATTGTCTTATAGAACAACGCCGCACAGCACAACAGGCGTGGCACCCTCAAATTTGTTAATGGGAAGGAGGATAAGGTGTAAGTTAGATTTGTTGTATCCAAGTTTGCAAAGTGATTTAGAAGATAAAGGGTATAAACAAATAGCAAAGCTTCCTAAGGTAAGACATTTTTTACCTTTGTCTGATGTCATGGTAAGATCGTACAACACTCCAGAGAAGTGGGTACCAGGAGAGATTGTAAGAGAGATAGGAAATTTACATTATGATGTTCGTGTTGGTGATAATGTTGTAAAACGTCATGTTGATCAATTACAGCCGTTAAACAGAAAGACAGTAGAGCATGTGAATGTTAGAGATGAGAAACTTAAAGAAGTTGTTAGATCAAATGAGTCAAGTATTAACCAAGATGGTCCAACATCCAATGTAGATTCAGAACCAATTCATGTACCAGTACAAGATGAGGTTAAAGTGCTTCCTAATAGGATTAACAGAGGAAAGCCCCCTGAGAGATTAGATTTATGAATATTTTTACAATGTCAAGTTAAGGGGGAGGAGACTGTTATGTATTATTGTAACAATGTACTATATTATTTCAAGTGTTTCAGGTATTGCACAACATTGCATCATATTGCATGAATAAGACATGTTATGCTTTGATCATAAGAGTAATGATTTGTTTTGGTATTAGGATTCAAACATTTGTTGGTTACCTCAGATAAGATAGGATTCTTTATGATTTATGCTGGAGTAGGATTTAAGTCTTTTCGGAGCGATGCTCTTTTGTTTAGCAATGTTTTGGTTTGTGAGATTTGTGTAAGACGCTCCATATACCCTTGAGAGTCAGCTGTCACAAAGTGAAGTTCATAATGTAGTCTTTTATACATTAAAGACGTATTTTATTAATACCAACGTATTATTATCCATCAAGCAAATATCAACGAAGATGGTATCAGCTGAGAAATAATTACTAATGATTATACATCTCTGTTCCAGGTAATTATTATGGTTAATAGAACTTCCTACCTAATCATACATACATCATAGGTCTAAACGCCACCACTCGTCTACATCACACAGATATGGCTCGTTTGTGATTCTGCACACTCTCAACGTTCTCACCTGCTCAATCCTCTCCCCTTGCAGTAGCCACTGCGGCACCTTCCCATATGGCGACATGCCATCATGCGTCAGGAAAAGATTGATCCCATCCACTCTCTCCACGCCTATTACAAAATAACTAAAGTAGTCAGCCCCTACTAATACGTGGACATTTTTCAACACATCCGACTTGTTGGCTGGATCGGCTAACGTGACTCCCATGGTCAACAGATGCTGTCTGACTTTACCATAACCAGCGTTATGTATCGGGACGTCTACGCTCTCATGTGCTACTAGTTTCATACGCACGATTCTTTTGCCCATTTCAACCCTGCAGCTTAGTACGTCGTATTGTCGGCTTATTTCCTCGGAACCAAACGGAGATATATTTAAGGATACTCGTCCTACCACCGGTAGGCCTAATTGACGGGCAATTTTTGTTGAGATGAAGCTCCTCTGGCTTCCTGAGTCGAGGAATAGGCGGACTCGCTTACTACCATGCTTGTGTTGGATACCTGCCATGGCTGTTGGCAAGATAGTGCATGGGAGGTCCACATCAGACCTCTGCGCGATCTTTGCGCTTGTGCATGGTTAAGCCTGTACTTTAGTCTTGGGTGGTCGGGGGGAGGTTTCGGTTTGCTGAGGCGTCGCATTCACCACGGGGCGGGACGTCGTTGTTTGACTACTACTATGACTAGGGATCAATTGCGGTCTACCCGCATCGCAAATTGCAGTGTGGTGCTTAGCATTACAGTTTCTACAGGAATTTGAGATGTGACATTTATCGCTGCGATAACCTGATTGCATACAATTAAAACAAAGCCCCCTTTTCAGCAAAATGCCACGTCTGGCAGCTACGTCAGTCACTTGGCGACATCCGTGAGGCGGGTGCCGTTCGCTTCAAAATGGGCAGGAATTATTATGGATGGGATGGGTTTTCGGTCTTACACTACTGTCTGGTCTTTTGTCACTCTCAAGACTGTCACCTCTCTGCAACGCATCGTCTTCTAGCATTCTCACAATAAAGTCTATTGCCTCAAAAAACTCGTCCAAAGTATAGTCACATTTTCTCAAATGCTCGACCACTTTGCGGTAGAACTTTCCCTCTGACAATTTCTGATTTATGAGGCTCATGACCATGCCCTGGCCTATGTCATTGGTACTCAGTCTTTTGATTTGTTCGATTATGATGGTCAACTCAAAGCGGAACCTTTTGAGTTCTACTGGGTTTAGTGACGGCACAAAGATGTTGGCTAATTTGCGGTGCAGAATCAAGAGTGTCTGGTGCACGTTGCCATACAGCTTATCTAAAAGGTCTAATGCTGCACTATAGTTCGCGGCGGTTACACTTAGAGATTTTATGATTCTAAGTGGCTCTTTGCCTAACGTCTCCAATAAATACGTAAATTTAGACACTTCGTCTAAATCCGTTCTTCGATCCACATGGATTGTGAAGAGCTCACGGTACGATGCGTACTCTTGCACTTCCCCTTCAAACGTGGGGAGAGGCAGCGGTTTCAACCTGGTGAGAGCAACATTCCCCATTGAAGTGCTTTTCACTTTGTCTAACCTATTGTACAGTAGGGTAAAAGTGTGTGTAGCTTCACCCAACGTGTGCCTCATTCGAGCTTCAATACTAGATTCTAGTTTCACACGCTGGCTTTTGTATAGCTCTCTTAGCTGTCGGACCTCTACCTGCAACTCCGTTACCAAATTCTGGTAAACGGATTCAGAATAGGTCTCTAATAGCGCTCTTTGCGTTTCGCTAAGTAAGTCGTTTATTAGGCCCATCGACCCCTCGATGTGCACGATCGTGGCCACCGCCATTTTGATTAACTTTACTTTACGTTTCGGGGGGGGGGGGGGTGTGGTTTGGCAAAGCAAGGAAAGAGAAGTATTTTAACGTTAGGAAGAAGGGGCTCGAGAAAGGTAGAAAAATCAAACTTTCGATCGCACACCGGGACGTTGAGGACCTTAATTGTCTGTCTCTCTCTCTCTCAAAAGCTCATATTTTAAACTAGTCCTGTCCAGCTCTGGGATCCGGTTCGAAGGACCAAATGTTGAGATTTTCACCAATTTATTAATTCTGCCCGATGTACGGGGCGGATCGCAAGGCCTTGAAGAGGCGAGATTCCCAAAACCTTCCAGGAGTTAACTAAAATACGGCGACAAAATTTACAATTTTATTATAAAAATAAACTCTGATACAAGACAAACAACATTCTCAAGCATTCACACGACTTAATGAAAAACAAGGCTGACTCTTGGTAATGTAACACGTGCTCTTCAAGCACAAAGTCCACAACGGACCCATTAAAAAACTGAAAATAGTGTCAATTCGAATTCAATACACAACGAATCACACACCAAATATCCCTATTCTCATTTAACTCAGGATTCAGTTCCCCAATCACAAGGATCTCTACATCAAACTGCGATATAAAAAACTACATGTCTTTCACCCAAATTTACACTACAACCAACCTGGTAACACGAGGTAGAGAGAGGAGAACAACTTAATAAACAACTTATCTTTAGGGGGGACGATGAAGCAAAGAGGCCGAATGAGGGTCGGCAGCTTCGAAGAAAACTTTGTTTTCCCGCGTTAACTAAAGTTTCCTTAGCACAGTGGAGGGAATTCTTAGTTTATTTATTTGCAAGGGGTTTGACAATGCCTTTTCATTTACTACAGGATCGTAAAACAGTTAAGGCTTTTCTTTAAATACAAGGGAAGGCTTAAGGCTTCGGCTGAGGGCCAGAATTTGCCCATATCCAATGACTCAGAGAGTCATTGACACTAAACATATACATAAGACATTTTTGTCATGTTGCCTCAATGTTACGTTAGATTCATCATTGCTATATTATGAACAGTCAATTTCCATAACACTTGCTCCTTCCCCACCAGGTGGTTAAGATTTACGTCCCAATACAGTCATGTATCAAACCTCAGTCTCTCGCCCGCGAGATCCCCAGCCTTTCCCTCATTTGACGAAACGTTCGTGAAGTCAAATGGCGGGACTTTCGAATGGCTAGTTTGAAAATTCCCGACAATGAACTTAAAATGCACTAGTGAATTAACAATAGCTAGTCCTTCTACTGCATACTTACTTTCGGAAGTTCTCAGTTTTCGAGAATAAAAAGCTATCGAGAAAAATTGTTTTTCATATTGCTGAAGCAATACCCCACCTACTCCTAAGTCTGATGCGTCTGTTGCAATGAAGAATTCCTTACCGAAGTCAGGAAATTTTAAGATAGGAGAACTACACAGTTCATCTTTCAAGGTATTAAACGCCTGTTGATGCTACTCAGACCATATGAAATCTACGACCTTCTTCGTAAGATCAGTTAAGGGAGCGGCTATTATTGAATAATTGCGTATAAAACGCCTGTAATATCCACTACACCCCAGAAATTGCTGTATTCCCTTGACATTAGTAGGTATCAGAAAGTTACGGATAGCCGACACCTTATCATGGACTACTTTAAGACCTTGGCTTGACACTGCAAAACCCAAATAGACTAATTCTGTTTGAAAAATTCACACTTACTAATCTTTACCCTTAAGTAATGTTGTCTTAATCTCTGTAGTACTAGTTCTAATTTACGTATATGTTCTTCTAAGGTGTTGGAAAAGATTACAAGGTCGTCCATATAGCCATGCAATATATCCCCTAGAAAGTCTCCAAACACTATGTTAATCATTCTTGTAAATGTTATAGGAGCACAACGTAAACCAAAAGGCATCCGTAAAAATTCATAATGTCCCCTGGCTGTGCTGAAGGCTGTGTATGGGATACTATTTTCTTCTAATGATATCTGGTGAAAGCCTTTAAGTAAGTCCAAACTGGTAAAATATTTATTCTGACCTAACAAAGACAAAATATCGTCAGTACATGGCACTGGGAATCGATCAGAGATCGTTTCCTCATTTAGGCGACAGAAGTCTACGCAGATACGCCATGTTCGATCTTTTTTCGGTACAACTATTAAAGGAAAATTATAAGGGCTGTTCGATTTCCTAATGACTCCTTCTTCTAGCATTTTACCTACTTCATCATTTATTTCATTCTGGAACATCATAGGGAGTCGGTACGAGGGTACATAGATAATTTTCTGCTTGTCCTTTAACCTTATTTGATGCTCGATCACATCTGTTTTTTCTAAGGATCCATCCGTAGTGGAAAAAACATCATGATACTCAGTTAAAAGTCCAAAAATTTTCTGCTGAATTTCTTCGTCTTGAATGTCTTTATTGATTTTGTTTTTAATAGATTGCAAAAGGGATTCATCCGTAACTGATTGAGTGTGATTAATTTCAGCAACGTTAAGAATACGATGTTTATATACTTCTACATCCAAATGATTACTGACTTCAATATTACATTGTTGATGTGAGCCTACTGTATAAATAGCTTGTGTGACAGACAATCCGTTAGTTTTCAAAGCGTCGGAAAGGATTAATATTTCAGATCCCGGTAATGTTTTCTTTATTTGCACTATCAAATTCAAAGGTACGTTCGGCTCGATAGATTGCGTGCAAGATGACATTACGGGTGAACGAGAATTCTGTTGGTCGCGTATATTATTTCTTTATTAGTGAGACAAGTTATTGGTTCTTCAAGGTATTAGAAGACTTATAGAATTTTCCTTTGATATATACGCCGTGCTTGGCAGGGGCTAAGATGATGTTTTGATTGCCCATAGAGGGGTATCCTATAATTACAGCTGGATACATATCAATGTTTTGTACAACAACAAATGTATCGGCAAACGTGCGCTTACCGACCTTGAACTGAACATGAGTTACACCTATTACATTTAATTCATTATTTCCTATACCCGAGAGCCTTACTCCGGACTTTTCTATTGGGAAGTTCGAAAACAACAAATGATGTGTCCTCAAATCCATATTACGTGGACTACCAGAGTCAAAAAATAATGTAAAGGACCGGTGTTCTAAATTTACAGCATATAATGTTGGTCGTAACTCATTTTGGCTTATTATTGTATGAATTCGTTGCAAATCTACGGGAGCATGCACTGATTTATTTAATTCGGCCGTGTGTTTCATAGGAAAATCTATTACCTCACAATGATCTGGTAAAACATTAAATTGATTATTCAATACTACTGATGTTGACATGAATGACCTTGACCCAACATCACTCTCTTCCCCACTGGAGTTAATTATGTGGTATTTGCTTTGCTCTGCACATTCTGAAAATTAGTCTGACCTTGCGAGTTCTGGTTTGAGGACCCAGGATCAGCGTTATTCGAAGAACTATTTGTTTGTTTTTGATTCTGGACTACATTGACGTTTGGCTGTTTCTTCTTATTGAAATGAGGATTTTTCTTTTTATTTCCATATGGAACAGACTGTGGAATTGACTGTGTATTTCTAGGATTCTGTTGTGTCTTACGCGAGTAGCACTGACTATATGAATGAGTCAAACTATTATGTAACGAACAGAATCTCGTTCTGCAGTCCGCAATCAAGTGACCTTGACGTTTGCAATTATAACACGTCATTCCTGCAGCTTGACTATTATTAACTACGTTTTCTTGTTGTGGCTTTGTTTCTTTTTTTGCAAAAACTTGTGTAAACACGGGATCAAGATCAGGACACTTAGACATATGTTTCTTTATCTGTTTATATACATCCAATTCCGTACTTGCTGGCGTTAACTTTTTATCAAAACACCGCACTAAAGCTTCAGGCAACATAAGTGTCATGCAAGTTAAATACATTAATCGTAAGAAATCTTTCATGGAAATGTTATCTCTAGTAACCCAAGTGGAATTACCTAAAATATCTTGATACTCGTTAAGCCTATCGGCTATGAGAGCTGCTCTCTCAATAACGTTAAGCCGAGTCCTAGTGGCTTGATTAAGTGTATTTCTTAATGTTAAAACTACATCTAAGGCTTCCTCACCTCCATAGACCGCACGTAGCCTAACTTTGAAATCATCCCAGGTAACTGCCTCTTGAAATGAAACTCCCCTTATGTACGCACTCGCATCTCCTTTAGAAAAGTCTATAAAACTTTTAGCTTCTTGTAATTGTACAAATGGGTCTATAATCTGTTTAGCATTTAAATGGGCATCGGCGGATGAAATCTATGACTCCACATTCGGAGGCAAGAACCTATTAACCCGACCTTGAAAAGGAAGGATTGCAGAACGAGCATTTACTAGTGTCACAATGGGAGGGGGGTTACCATGTCCTGGGGTTGGGTTACTCGGTCCAGGGGTGGGGCTCACAGGAGGCGTCATGTTTACTGTACTTTTTTTTTATCTCTACGACTCCTTGCAACCCGATCAAAATATCTATATGAATACTGATGTCCACTGCGTAAACGCATAAGCACTAAATGATAAAGATTATAACAAAATCCCCAAAAATAATGATACTAATACAAAGATATTTCCCGAGAACTTCTGAAAGAAAACGGAATACAAAGATATTTCCCGAGAACTTCTGAAAGAAAACGGAATTAGCACAGAGAGAAAAAAAAAATTCTAGACGAGAATTCAAAGTTGAATACAGTTTCCTTAAATGAAAGAAAATTAAAGATTAGCAAACAACTCACCCCAGCATTAATGGACGATTGACTCGTGATAACTACACTTCACTGTTCAAAACTGAAATGAATAAAGAAAATGTACTTAGCTTTGGTTTATATGGGCGTAGGGTGATGTCGTCATTTCCTCTCTCTCTCACTGGATCGTTTCTTCTTATTGATGTTTGGGTGAATGTTTTCTGTCCGATTTCCGTTGAATGTAGTGCTTCCTGGATATGTTTCTTCAATGTTTAGTAAACGTCGAATGTCAGTCCTTGGTTTTCTTAGGATGTTGATTGAAGATCAAGTTCCTCAGTTTGTATAACATTTATTTGTTGGTATTAAATGTTTTCATTTCTTCGGTGGACTATGATACTTAGTCAAAATTTTAGATTCATTACTGTTGATTTCTTGAAGATCTTTCTCTGGTTCTTAGAGTTTTATTCGCTGGTTCTTGAAGATCTTTCTCTGGTTCTTAGAGTTTTATTCGCTGGTTCTTGAAGATCTTTCTCTGGTTCTTAGAGTTTTACCGCTGCCACCATTTATTGGTGTGCTACTGTTATTAACACACATTTGGGTTCCCTTCAAATGTCATCTTCTATGTGTTGTAGATTAGATTTGGTATGTTACATCTTCAAGTAAAGTCTAGGTAAGTTAACTTTAAAATAGTTTATTCTTTAAAAACAGATATTAACATCTCCATCACAGGAGTATAGATGGTTTGGTCGGATGACCATTCCGTATGACATCTCAGTAAGAACTCCCACAAATATCCATATTCACGTTAAAGTTTACTTAGTTATCTCAGCACTTAATGGATTATAGTAAACACAACATTAATACTGGAAGGTACTTAGTTCCGTTCTCATAGACAACTCTTTCTCACGGCTGGGTTGTGTTTACTCTTCATGAAAAATGTCACATTGCTGAGGTTTGGCATTCGCATCCTGTCTATGATATGACTATGGCATTTCTCACACTTCTCCTACTTCCACAGTGACCTGTAAGCCATGTGTTTTAAACAAGTAATATCTATATATTACATATATATATATATATATATACATACATATATATATATATATATATATATACATATATATATATATATATATATATAAAGGTCAAATTCCTCAGTCATGTCCTTCCACTCGTGCCTGTTTATAGTGTAAGGGTCCTTAAATATTACAAAGGAGTCAGGGGACAGAAAAGTAGACGATGGATTGACAAGCTTAAACATTTTTCGAAAATAGACTAGCACAGAAAGGCCATAAATGGGGTTTTGTTGAAGAACATATCTGAGGCCGTTGTATTGCAGTAGATTAGCAACAGTTGAGGATGATGATTACACACACACACACACACATATATATATATATATATATATACATATATATATATATATATATATGTATATATATATATATATATATGTATATATATATATATATATATAAATATATATATATATATATATATATACATATTATCTTCCAAAGCTGGTCTAGTGTAGAGTAATTGCTTTAGTTTATTTATGACTCTATTAAATTTTATATCGTTTTCATTTGTACACTGAAGAGATGATACCCATCCCATAAAAGGAGCTCGTCTCATGTAGATAAGCTGAAATTTGAACATTTACAATGGTAGTTAGGAAAACTCTTCAACACAATTCATCAAATTTATCATACCCATTTAAGAGAAGTAAAAATGCTATAAATTGTCTATTCAGATTGCTTGATGGAGGTTATATTTAGGGGTAATTTCCAAACTACTTTCAGCTTTTCCAACCTCACCTGTATAAACAACAAAAAGGAATATATCAAGATATAACAAAAGAAAGGAAATTATATAAATTCAATTTGAGCTAAGTATATATCACTAAATCGTAAATTGCATATATAATCTATATAAACCTAATAAGCAATTACCGATAATGTTGGGAGTGCTCGCCAATGTAAGAAAAAAGGAATTTATCCTCGGACTAAGCCACTTCAATATGGATGAATGATATCCTGGAAAATGAAATACACTTCGACATCAAAACAATATCCTTAAGCTATAAATATAAGCAATATAATTTTGTATAATGTATATACCATAACATTTATCCTTCGAATTAAATCTAATATAAAGTCTTACCAATAATATAAATACGAAAGATGAACGTAGGCTGATAACCCAGGACGACCTAGCGTCACCAATTATACCTAAGCAAAAGTACTGTACAAATAGAACAAATCAATATGAGGAGCTAATATCAAAATTAGTTTAATAGTACACAATATATATATATATATATATATATATATATAGGCTATATATCAGAGAGGAAGGAATTAATTTTATATTGGTGCTTTGAAGGCTTAAGGCAACGGATAATGATCACCATTAGACATTAAGAAACCCCTAACAATGCTTGGTTCTCACCTTTATCCATGCAAGCTATGAGACGAGTCGAATGCCCTCGAAGTTTAAAGTTTCATGCTGAAGGAAGCTCAGAGTCCAAATTAAGGGAAGTTAGTTCATGTTGAATAACTTCGTAAATGTGGAAACACTTGAATCTCGTAACCCAAACATGGTTCGATAAAATAGCAGCACAGCACAAATTCAATAAGATAAAAGTCTTGTAACACAAATCTAGCAGCTAAAATCTTCGTGTCCAAATACTGCCAGTGAAGCTATTGACGGTATGGTTTGCCAGGCAAGACTGACGTGGGTATATCCATGAGCCTCCCAAGTAAAGAGAAAATGGCGTGATTAGAAGGCTTGTTAGCTAATTCCTTAGCTCGTGATAAGCAAGCAGGACTTAGATGGTACCAAGCATACAAATGTAATTTAACTAGTTATTTTAATAGTTTAAGAGAAAAGTCCTCCTTACTTCAATAAATACATATATACATATACTAATAAACAAATGTAAGAAATCTTAATTTCCGTTTAGTAGATATAGGTATTTTTTGGGCTCAAGCCATGTCGTCCTGATGGAAGTTCCTATAGGGTAGCTTCCTAGGGTATAATATTACAACTACGGCGATATTCACAGAGAATTTACCTTAAGGTACCAGAATTCTAACTCCTGGAGCGAATATCCCTCCTGAAAGGGATATCGCGACATATCAGAGGACGTATTCTTGACACGCCACATGGCAATCTGCATCCTGGACAGAGATTTCGTCTCGTAGGAGGCGATTGGCAAGAAACGAATTCGGGAAAGAAAAAGGGGGAGCCGCTCCCAAGGCTCCCTAACATCCGATTCGTATGCGTGCCTGGCGCCAATCCTGGCGCCATCTGTATTCCTTTTTGCGTACCTTAACAACTCGGTGTTTTTTCCTGTGTTTCTCGCAAATCTTGGATTTATTCTGCTTTTCATGGCTTCTCCGTCTTCGTCGGCCTCTGATAAGTTGAGTACCATGTCTTTTATGTATAAATGTAGGCTCTTGGTAAATTTTTGAGTGATTAATAGGATTAATCTTTGTTACAGGAGCCGTAGCCTACCGGAGGCGTCATGGACGCTGTCGCTCGCTAGGTATAAGTTTAGTTAGTCAGAGCGACATTCCCGGTTGTTTTGCTTAATAAATTTTAGCTATTTAGCATTACATAGGATTTCCTTTCGTGCTTAGTATTATTTTGGCGAAGTATTCGCCATTCTGGCCTACGCTAGGCCATGTAGCCTAGTCGTTTGGTCCTAGTACTTCATGCATGATTTTGGTTTTTCCGATTGTAATAAAAATTTTATTGAAGCTTTAGGCTATGTTTTATACATTTAAGATTGTGTGGAATATTTCCAAGATAGTATACGAGTGAGTTTCGGTGATTTAGGTAATCGATTCTCTTGGTGCCTAGGCTAAGTTGCTTATGGAGCCTTAGTATACTTTCTCATACTCCCCGGTTGCTTTCTTTTCTTCGGAGAAGGTATGCAATCCTTTCCCTCTGTTTAAGCCTTGGGCTTATCCCTAAGTGATTTTTTCCGAATTTATTTTCGATAAAACTATACTGGGGTGTTACTGTACCTTCCTGTTCCAGTAAGTCTGGTTCAAAGAGGGACAGAACAACAGAGTTTTTTAGTCTGAGTCTGTGTTTGCCTGGCTTGGGGTAGAGTCTCCCTCGCTGGCCTGACACAGACAAAGGTGGCTTAGCCTCCTTAGGTCACTACCGAAGGTTTCTGTGGATATGATTCCTTCTTTTGTGATCTACCAGACTAGTCCTTGTTGCTGTTCTCGGGGGAGGATCAGTTTCTTTCCCTGGGAGTAGCAACACCTTCCTTGCTTTGGTGCTCTGGGAGCTGGCAAGTATTGCTGGCCTTCCCCCTTGGATCTCCCTTAGGCTAAGATAAGTTTCTTGGCTGCGGGTGATCCGTCACTAAAGCAAGGTTGGTAGGACCCTCTTTGTCCCTTCCCCCTCTATCTCCGTAATGGCCTAGCCATTACAGTACTGTACGTCGTTCTACATCTGGACCTAGTATAGGTTAGGATGTGGAATTGACTCAGCCCCTTGCCGGCCGGCAAGGGTCTTATATTTTGAGTGCTGCCCGGACCTCCCTTGGTCCCTCATCCATGCCTGCCTGTAGAGCCAGACGGCATTGGTCAGGAAGCCTGAATTAGATTCTCCCCTTCCTTATATGCACTCTTTCGGATTGCCGGGCTTGGAGGAAGTGTACACTCTTATCCCGGCATCCATTCTATTTGTCTTCTAGTGCTGTACCCGACCCGGCTGCCGGCCTATGAGGCCGGCAGCCGGGCAGGTGTAGTCCTCTGGTTCTTTTGCTGCCGGCTGGCATCGGTCCTGTACATTTGCCGGCCGGCTAATGTCAGCCCTTGTCTGCCGGTCACCAAGAGTGTGGCCGGCAGCTGGGTACTACCTTGTGTAGTTGCCGGCCGGCAGCCATTGCCGGCCGACATTGGCTGTTGCCGGCCGGCAGTTGCTGCCAGCCGGCACATGCACTTGAACCAGAGTTCTGCCGCCTTATAGCTGTTAAGTAGTATACTTTAAAGCTAGTTATGGTGTGTGCCGGCCGGCAAGTGCCGGCCGGCACGTATCCTCCTATACTGTACTAGTATTCTTCAGTATAACATATACAGTAAGAAGAAAACTATGGTATGGGTTTTGGTACAGCACTGTGTGTTCTAACACTTTTGTGTTTTCTTGCACAGTCCTTTGCTGTTGCCCTACAGATAGGAAAGTGAGTTCTTTCCTGTCTATTATCCAGGATTTTAAAATCATTGCTTAGGTGTGAGCTCCACCTGTTTCCTCTGGAAACTTTGCATTGGTTACTCTAGAAGAGATTAACCATTTGATTTTATTATCTGGAAGGCTGCAACAATGGGTTGTGAGGGAAACACAAGTGTGTGTCTTTCCTTTCTGAATTGTTATGCTATACTATGCATATCCAGTGATACATAGTTCACTTGATACTCATGGAAATTTCTTCTCTTTACAGAAGGACCCTCCGAAGTGCGGAAGTGCTTTCTGCAACGTCCGCAGCAAGAACCTCTGCGGACATGAGTTTTGTAGGAGACACGCAGCATGCGCTGTCTCCAAGGATGATCTCCGGTATTGGGACCCTCAGGTATGTACTGTGTGCACTAACCTGATTACTGAGGCCTTTGATTCCCCTAGGACGGCGGAATCAAGGGATATAGCTAGGAAGAAGCTTCGTACCTGGGTAAGGGGCTTCCAAAAGAACACTTCTGGCCCTTATCTTCCAAGTGAGAAGATGAGGGCGTATCTTTTCCCTAAGGCATTAGCTGATGCAGTGATTCCCCAGCCTCAAGAGGAGATCCCCCAAGTTCAGATCCAGGTGGATGCTGAAGTCGCGGTCACGATGCAAGACATCCAGTTAGATGACAGGATGTCTGATGTGGACGAGTGTCTGGAGGAAGACCTCCTGGCAGAAGCCCAGGATGAAGTTCAAGCCCCAGACGTTGTAGAGGTAGAGGTCGACGAGGTGTCGGCTACTCCGGTTCAGATTCCGGAGCCTATTCCCTCAACATCGGCCGGTCTCCCAGTAGAGCTGGGACAGGCCCTCTCTTCTATTGTTGGAATGATCCAACAAATGCAGAAGGAGAATCAGGAGAAGGCGGCTGCAATGGAACTGCGAATGCAGTGCCTTGCAGAATCACATGGGCCCCAGAAAAAGCTCAATGTGAAAGACCTTCCCTTGTGCTCAGATGCTAACCCATGGAGGTATGCTGAGCACATGCCGATGACGACTGGAAAGATCGTCATCTCGGATAAGCTGGGCTCAGTTCCCCTGGAGGAGGTGGAATTCTGGCCCAGCAAGGCATCATATCCGGACTGTTATGTCCGGCTGAGGAAGGAACCAGCTTCAAAGGAGGAGACAGAGCCGAAGGAGGTCATAGTGATGGACCATGCTAAGGCTCAAGCTCTACTTTCATCCTCGATGAAAGAGAGGGGCTTCTCTAACTCAAAGGTAGCCGCATTGAACAGGAAGCTCCCTTCCTTTGTGTCCTCGCCTACTAGAGCCTTCCCCTTTTTACAGAAAGGGTTTGCGGCTGTACTAAAAGCAGTCGAGGCCGGCAAGCCTTGCCCCTCCCTAGAGGAGTGTAAACCCTTGTCGCTGGCCCTGCCTATGGACCACAAAGACTGGAAGGACGTCCATCTTACGTTCTCAGTTGGAAAGTTGGAGGCTGATATTGCCGGACGTCAGTTCGGCGAGGACCTCCCTAAGCTGTCTGACTTTCTTTTGCGAAGAGAGTTCGAGACAAAAGAAAGACTGGCTGCCTCAATGTCTCTTCAGACTACTCTCGAGACGATGGCAAGTGACCCCAAGGTCCATGAAATGTTCATGGTGGTGGCCAAGACTCATCTGGCCACAGTGACGAAGGACCTTTATGGCTTCGTCAAGGCAAGGAGAGCTTGTAGGGAGTTCGTGTTCACCTCGGCTACGGTGAGGCACGAGCCAAGGAAACTAATCTCCTCCAACATTTGGGGAAAAGACCTTTTCCCTACCGACTTGGTCAAAGAAGTTGTTGATAAGGCCGCCTTGGAGAATAGAAACCTTCTCCAGAAGTGGGGCCTGGCTATCAAAAGAAAGTCTTCCCCGGATGAGGGTCCTCAACCAAAGAGGAAGACTATGAGGACTAGGCTACCGTCTCGGCCAGCCAAGCCTGTTAGACAGCAACAGCAACTGCAATTGCCATTGCCGCCAGTGCCCCAGATCGTGGCACAAACCCCGACCACTTTTCAGTGGGTACCCAAGGCCGTGTCGACACAGTCCACGGCATTCACCCCAGCGTTCGAAGGGCAGTCTACTTCCTTTCGAGCAAAGCCTAGAGGAGCAGCCAGAGGCTCGTCTAGATGCCCCTCAAGGGGAAGGGGATTCAGGGGTGGTCGTGGTCAGGAAGGCAAGACCTCAGGACGGCAGTCCAAGAGAGGTGATACCGGTAGGAGGGAGACTTCTGAAATTTCGGGATCGGTGGACCTTCGATACCTGGGCCCACAGCCTACTCAAGAATGGACTGGGCTGGAGCTGGTACAGCACTCCACCCCCGTGCCTTCGGTTTTTCCAACACTCCACCCCCGTTATGGAGGAGTACGTTCAAGAACTGTTGGAGAAAAAAGGTGATCCGAAGAGTGAAGCCCATCAATTTTTGAGGGAGGCTGTTTTGTGTTTCCAAGAAAGACTCGGAAAAGCTCAGAGTCATTCTGGACTTGTCGCCACTCAACAAGTTCATAGTGAATTGCAAATTCAAAATGCTAACACTGCAACACATAAGGACCTTACTGCCCAAGAGGGCATATTCCGTCTCTATAGACTTGTCAGACGCCTATTGGCACATTCCAATTAGCCATCGACTCTCCCCCTACCTAGGGTTCAGGCTACAACGAAGACTATACGCCTTCGGAGCCATGCCATTCGGGCTAAACATAGCCCCAAGGATTTTTACGAAGCTTGCGAGCGTAGCTCTCAAACAATTACTCCTAAAGGGAATTCAGGTAGTAGCCTACCTGGACGACTGGTTGGTGTGGGCAGCATCCGAGACAGAATGCTTGCAAGCTTCCAGTCAAGTGATCCAGTTCCTAGAGTACCTAGGCTTCAAGATCAACAGAAAAAAAAGTCTCGACTTTCTCCATCTCAAAAGTTCCAGTGGCTGGGAATCCACTGGGACCTTTTGTCACACCGTTTCTCCATCCCGGCGAAGAAAAGGAAGGAGATGGCTGGTTCTGTCAAGAGACTTCTAGATTCCGAAAGGATATCAAGACGCGAGCAGGAGAGGGTACTGCGCTCTCTCCAGTTTGCTTCGGTGACAGACCCAGTGCTGAGCACAGCTAAAGGATGCAATTGGAGTTTGGAGAAGTTATGCATCAAACGCACGAAGAGATCTGAGAAGACCAGCCGCTTCGGCTAAGTACTCTTCTCAGGCCTTGGTCCCAAGCCAGACATCTAAAGAAGTCGGTTCTTCTTCAGCCACCTCCCCCGTCGGTGACGATTCACTCAGACGCCTCGAAGGAGGGATGGGGAGGTCACTCTCATCGGAAAAAAGTCCAGGGGACTTGGTCCAAGCTATTCAAGACCTTTCACATAAAACTTTCTAGAAGCTAGGGCAGTGCTCCTTACCTTAAAGAAAGTCTTCCCGCGTCACTCGATCCACATAGGTTGGTGATGGACAGCGAGGTAGTTGTGAGATACTTGAATCGACAAGGATCGAGGTCACCACTTCTCAACCAGGTGATGTTGGCCATCTTCCGATTGGCGGAAAAGAAGAAGTGGTACCTGTCGGCAGTTCACCTTCAAGGATTCCGCAATGTGACAGCGGACGCTCTATCCAGGTTCACACCGATAGAGTCGGAATGGTCCTTAGACGCAGGATCATTCTCCTTCATTCTGAATCAAGTCCCAGAACTGCAGATAGACCTCTTTGCGACGAAAGACAACAAGAAGTTGCCCCTGTACGTGCCCCGTACGAGGACCCCTTAGCGGAAGCAGTGGACGCAATGTCCCTCGACTGGAACAGATGGTCCAAGATTTATCTGTTCCCTCCTCACAACCTTCTGTTGAGGGTCCTCAACAAACTGAGATCCTTCAAGGGGTAGCGGCAATAGTGGCCCACAAGTGGCCGAACAGCGTGTGGTTCCCCCTGGCATTGGAACTGTAGCTGAAGTTTGTACCGCTACCAGATCCAGTTCTGACCCAGCGAGTCCAGAAGTCAACTGTCTGCGCTTTATTACAGAAAACCCGGACCCTGCAGCTCATGATTTTCTCTCCCTAACGGTGAGAAAGCGTTTCGGGATTTCGAAAGCCAGCATAGACTTCCTTGAGGAATATAAGTGCAAATCTACTAGAAGGAAATATGAGTCATCTTGGAGAAAATGGGTGGCCTTTTGTCAAGGCGAAGAATCCGCAGGAGATCTTGACAGACTTCTGCTTATCTTTCTTCTCCACCTCCATGGTCAAGGATTGGCAGCTAACACGATTTCAGCGTGTAAGTCTGCTTTGACAAGACCCATTCTATATGCCTTCCAGGTCGACCTAGGTAACGAGATCTTTAATAAAGTCCCGAAAGCCTGCGCTAAGCTCAGACCTTCAGCACCTCCAAAGCCCATTTCATGGTCTTTAGACAAGTTCTTCATTTCGCTTCTCTGTTGAGCAATGAAGAGTGTGCGTTAAAGGATTTGACACAAAAAGTTATTTTCCTATTTGCACTCGCGTCCGGGGCCAGGGTTAGTGAGATTGTAGCCCTCTCGAGAGAGGCAGGTCGTGTTCAGTTCCTGGATGGGGGAGAACTGAACCTGTTTCCGGATCCTACGTTTCTCGCCAAGAATGAGTTACCCACCAACAGGTGGGGTCCCTGGAGAATCTGCCCTCTGAAAGAAGATGCATCTCTATGTCCAGTAGAATGCCTAAAGGTCTATCTTCATAGAACTTCAGACTTCAAGGGTGTTCAACTATACAGGGGAGAAACAGCAGGCTCAAATTTATCTCTGAATCAACTCAGAGCGAAAATCACATATTTTATTCGCAGAGCGGATCCTGACAGTACACCCGCAGGTCACGATCTGAGGAAAGTTGCCTCATCCTTAAATTTCTTTAATTGTATGGATTTTGAACATCTCCGTTCATACACTGTCTGGAAGTCTTCCAGAGTGTTCTTTCGCCACTATGCGAAGCAAGTAGAGGAACTAAAGAGATCTGTGGTAGCAGTGGGTCGCGGTGTTAACCCTACTGTTTAACTCTGCGAGGAACAGTGGTCTTAATTGGGACGATTAATTCCAGGGTGAGTGTGTAGTTACATACTGTACTACAAACTAAGTGAGGGCACTGTGTTGCCCATGTAGACTGTTCCATTTCTGAAGGTGAACTTAGCATAAGTGTAGACATGTGTGCCGAGCGTTTCTAACGCTAATGTCATTGATTTGTAATACAGACTTTTATGACTTTGATACCTCGGTATCTTAAAAGTGGCATTTAATGTTTTTTCTTTCAGACAAACAAGTTCTGTTTACTATCATACTTATGCTTAAAGCTTTGGGTTATCCTCTTCTTATGTATATATATATATAATTGTGGTTAACCTGTCTATTTATTGCCTGTCAATAAACTGGTTCTTGAGAACCTTGCGTCTCCTTCACCTGTGTCAATTTATTGGTATAATTGAGCATTCATCCTATGTACCTTATCTGGGATAATTCTAATAGAATTGTTCCTTTATGCAAGCTATGTTGCATTGGTTTTCCTCCTATGCGGATATAAAACCTTTGTCCAATACAAGTATTGTGCGGAGAATTGGTCGATATTTCATATTGACGCAGTGATTCTTTACAAACTATGCTTTACTTAATATAGGGCGAGACCACTATATTAGCTTGCCTGGTATTCATACATAGGTATATGTACTCTTCGAGACTTTTCCAGAGTCTAGTAGGACTTTTCCCTGTAGGGGGCAGGAAGCTCTAACATGGTTTATAGTTAGTTGAAAAGATGTATAACGGTAACATCTTAGGTCTCTAGGTCTAGTCGACCGGGAAAAATTACATCCGGGGAGTACGGCACGTTCTGAGAATCCACAGATACAGTAATGCTCTGGTATACTTCCATCAGGACGACATGGCTTGAGCCCAAAAAACGGATTTTGAGCGAAGCGAAAAATCTATTTTTGGGTGAGATGGCCATGTCGTCCTGATGGACCCGCCCTTGCCTTTCTAAGAAAGGGCTGTAGGACCCCTCCCTACATACAGTATCTGTAGCACCTCGTGTACGCTACAAGGAATACAGATGGCGCCAGGATTGGCGCCAGGCACGCATACGAATCGGATGTTAGGGAGCCTTGGGAGCGGCTCCCCCTTTTTCTTTCCCGAATTCGTTTCTTGCCAATCGCCTCCTACGAGACGAAATCTCTGTCCAGGATGCAGATTGCCATGTGGCGTGTCAAGAATACGTTCTCTGATATGTCGCGATATCCCTTTCAGGAGGGATATTTGCTCCAGGAGTTAGAATTCTGGTACCTTAAGGTAAATTCTCTGGGAATATCGCCGTAGTTGTAATATTATACCCTAGGAAGCTACCCTATAGGAACTTCCATCGGGACGACATGGCCATCTCACCCAAAAATTTATTTTTCGCTTCGCTCAAAATCCGTTTTATGTAAATTATGTAAGACTTCCGTAGTGAATTTCATTGCATTCAAGTTAATATATGTAAATTTACGTTATTTTTAAGACTTAACTTTTATTTCATGTATGTTTGTTACGAAGTCTTACATATTCTATTTGAGAGAAGTTTGGGATTTGTGCGATATATGAATAAGGGCTTAGGTAATGTTCTTTTATATCTTAAGATGTATTGCATCATGTTTGAGAGAGAATATTCAGAACATGTGCTTTGGAAGATTCTCTACCATGTGCTTTAGAAATATCACGAAGGCCTGGTGAGAGGAGAGGTTATCGTGTTTTTTTTTTATTTCGAGGACAAAGGGTGGGCAGAGCTAACGGACTGTGAGAGCCGCCTGGCAAGGTGTGAGTAGCATCTATAGAGAAATATTTGGCAACTTTGACTTTTGGCATAGCCCCCATGCTACCAGACTTCGATCCTGGAACCTTCTGGAAGCAGTTGGATTTCATATAAAGGGGACCCAAGGTTGGGTTAAAATCAGATAAAGATCGAGATAGAACTGCAGCTTGAAGACAGCCTCCTTCCCCTCTCCCTCTCTCATCCCCGCACATAACCCAGTATATTGTTTTTTGAAAGTGTTCAGTACGTTAGTGTATCCTCACCTTAGTGACTGTGCCCCAAAGCAAATGGTGTGTCAAAAAGATACGCAAGACTAAAAGGTGATTTTGAATTCATTGTATAGTAGGGTGAGTGTTGGCATTGTTTTTAAACGGCCCTGTAGGAAGTATAGATTTCGTAACGTGATCTGATTGTCTATTATTCATTAAGTGTCAAACGTGAACATTGTATTATTCAGAATTATTTCAAGCTTCTGTATAATTTTTATTGCATTATTTCTTTTCTTAGGCTAATGTTTATTCAAATATGATAGTTCAAGTCTTGTTACTATATAATTTCAGATCGTAATATTTTTTTTGTTAATCTAAGTTTTGTTCAGAATTAATTTTTCAGTGACTTATTTTTGTTATGTAAATTCTTTTCAAAGTGTTGTAAATTATAGAGAATATATTTATTTTTGTAAAGAGTGTCTTATTCCAATCATCATTATTTAAGACCATATTCTGCTCGTATTCCTGTTAAGAACCACAGTAAGTTAAATACGTTTTAATAATATATAAGAGTAATTACCCAATAGAGTTTTAAGTGAGCTTAAGAAACCTTTGGATATTCAGTGTTTTATATGTTACTGTCTGGAAGTTATTTAACGTTCCCAGAATTCCTGTATTAATGTTTTAAAGTGTAACAGTTTTGATGTAAAAGCAAACAAGGGAGTATGGAGTTCGAGAGGTTGATTAACTTGCCAGTTGTAGCATATATAATATTATATGTTTTGTTCCTATTCACGATCCATAGTTTAATAAATTTTTAGTGCCCAGCCCAGGGAGCCATATCATATAATATATATACACACACACACATACATATATATATATATATATATATAAATATATATATATATATATATATATAAATATATATATATATATATATATACATATATATATATAAATATATATATATATATATACACATTTATATATATATATATATATATGTATGTATATATATATATATACATATATATCTATATCTATATATATATATATCTATCTATCTATATATATATATATATATATATCATCAGCCATTACTAGTCCACTGCAGAACAAAGGCCTCAGACAGGTTTTTCCACCTGCATCTGTTTATGGTCTTTGAACTATCTTAAGCAGGCCATACACGCAGAGGACTAGCACGCTCATTTCACTGCGATTGCCTGTCCTCTCTTCCTGCTAGCATGTTTGAACGGACAGGCCATTACTACTGCGATTGTCAGCAAGATCGAGAGAATACAAGGTCTACTCAACAGCTAACCAGTAATTAGGTCTTTTGCACGGTGATGTCCCTTGAAGTACCTGGCCGAGGGTCCGTTGAAATGCCGGCCTCAGTCCAGGTGTGGCTGATGTCGGGAACGTGTGTCTGTTTTCTTTTATAACATTTATGTGTAACTAAAGTAATTATGCCGTCCCATTGTGCAGTGTCCGGGTGCAGAAAAAACACATGTGAAAGGGTCTGAAATATATATATATATATATATATATACACACACACACATATATATATACATATATATATATATATATATGCACATATATATATATGTATATATATATATATGTATATATATATATATATATATATTGGATACATATATATATATATATATATATGTGTGTGTATATATAAATACATACATATATATATATATATATATATTTATATATATATATATATATATATATATATATATACATATATCATTTATTTATTTCCTTATTTCCTTTCCTCACTGGGCTATTTTTTCTTATTGGAGCCCTTGGGCTCATAGTATCTTGCTTTTCCAACTAGGGTTGTAGCTTGGCTAGTAATATATATATATATATATATATATACATATATAAATATATGTATATAAATATATATATATATATATATATGTATATATATACATACATACATATATATATATATATATGTGTGTGTGTGTGTGTGTGTGCTATTTTGGAGGCATTGTAATCCCCTTTCCGTAGAAGTTCTTTTATAATTTCCACAAATTTCTACTATTATTTATCTCAAAGTTTACAGCCTCATTCCATTCATTTGTTAATTTTTTTTACATTTGTTTTATAAGTTTTCATATTGCTTATTTGAAAATCTTCAACTTCTCCCTGTGAATAGCTTCACATATATTGCTTTATTTTTATAGTGATTTTCATTTGCCTATATTCCAAGCTCGGTCTCATTTGTTTATTCATTCCTTTTCTCACCTTTATTACACCTAAATCTTTTTATTAATTTTTCTGGCTTTACATTTTTGTTCTATTTATTATTGCTTTCCTCTATTAAACTGTATTTTCGGTTGCGAGTTTTTAACAGGAACTTATCGAACTCGTCGAGAAAAGTAAAAAAATGAAATTGTAAATTGGTGAAGTGAAATAAAATCTGAAATTACTTGCATTTAACAAAAAACTTTATAACATCACTTGTTAGGTTCATTTATTTGCATGTTTCTGTGCACACTTTGGATGTGGCGTTTACCTCATCCTTTAAGGATTTGTCTCCGTGGTAACAATTAAAAAAATTTGCCATTAGCTGCCATGCCTTTAAAAAATCTACTGACGGTATGCAATCTAAATTCCAAAATAATTTTAGTGTTAAAGTTTTTTCTTGATAATCTTCAATGTTTATTCTTCAATTAGTAATATAGAATGATATAGGGGTATTCAGTAGCTGTAACAAGTGTACACAGCAATGAGAGTTGGCCAGTGGCATGTTATTCTTCAGCAGGTAATCCTCATATCATCGACAATTCATGCCATATCCTGTAAGTTTGGCAAATCGTTTTCTTCATAGACATAGATAATTGTTTGTGGTAAATGGATTCATACACTTGGATACTTGTTTGCCCTCTACACAAAGATTAACTTTCAATTTCCTTTATTAAATATGTCAAAAATAAACCACAAGAATATTTTTCGAAAATGGAACCCCCATTTTAACGGTTGCACAACATGAAATAGGTAAGTCTGCCAGAAACTCTGTGGTGTCTGTACGTTTTCTCTTTTACCTAACATTTTCACTTACGTTTTCAACCATTTTCTTTGTGGGCTCCACTTCAGATGACGTCACAACCTGCGAGTGAGTAGACCTTGTATTCTCTCGATCTGGATCGTCAGTATGCCCAGCCAGTCTGTTCCGTGTGTGGGCACGGACTAGCATGGC